>NC_044499.1:23316263-23616263 GCF_902362185.1 Chanos chanos | reverse complement strand
AATAGGGTGAGGTGTGACCAAGCCCTCAGGACCACATTGTCACGCTAACTGGCTGTATGCACCAGTGCGCTGTCAGAGATTAATAAATCACAGGTGTGGGCAGTCTAGACCGGTGCGAGAGAGTCGCACTCATGTGTTGCGGGTAATTGGATGTTACAGGTGCATCTTGGGACATGCGAGTCCAGACGAGACAACCCCCCCCCCCCCCCCCCCCAACCACCACCCCACTGATACAGTCTCCAAATATTACATTAAGTTTCCCTCGCATGAGGAGCAATTTCCCCAAAACAAAGACTGAGGTTTTAGTTAAGTTATAATGTATATAATTGCCTTTCCTTTCCCTTTTGGCTTTTTTTTTTTAACGTATAAATTGACTTGGCCAAGAGTCCAACATAAAACCCACAGCAGATTGGTCCAGTTAATCACAGAAAGCTGCTGGGTTTGGCTTCCTGTATTGACACGAGAGAGGTTCAGAGCCAAGGTATACAATCAAAACCTCACAAGCAGCACTAAGATTGGGAGACACCAGACAACCAGCTAGTGCAAGAGGCAGGAGGCAGGAGGCTGGAGGCTGGAGGTTGGAGGCTGGCTGGGAGTGGGTAGGAGAAAACCTTGACTGGAGCTCAGTGACTCACACTTATCCCTAAGGGGGGAAACAATTATTGACTAATGGATGATTCCTTTTTTTATTTATGTTTTATGAAATAACATTATCACACAGTCTACATAAACAACAACAGTTAAACAATAGTATAGCATCAAACATATTTAGCATTTGCTCATATAATTTGGTTTCATTTCTATAATTGCAACATATTTACATATTTTTAAAGGGGGTGCATTTGGTCTGAAGTACCCATACATATTTCCAATGTAATGCTTATTTATATCAAAAATAGTACATGTATCATACCAGCAAATACATATATTTATTTCTATGTGCAAGAAAAAACTATTCAAAAATTTAAATGAAATTCCTGAGTTGTGACAAAACAACGGGGCAGATGTGGCTGTCAATTTTTCCAGTTTTAAAATATTGGAGAAACAGAACAACTGTGTTTTATTGAGGCAAAGTTGAGGATTAAACCAGAAGTTTAAAATGGGATTTCTGTCAGCGCTGCCATAAAAATCTGCCATCTGAGATATCTCAGAGAGCAAAAGACCTTTGGTTACTCAGATCCGTTTGTAAAGGAGAGAGGACAGGACTGAACCGAGCTAACTAAATGCTCTCTTAAGGTTTGTTTCAAGGTTCTTTTATAGGACTAAGATATAATCTGTGAATTAAAGATTAAAGTGCATTAGTTCTTGAGACTCTTAGAGGACACAAGAGCTTCCCTCCAAATGATCCTCCAGTCAAACAGCTGCCTAAATTTGTTCAGTTCTACCTCCCCATTCTGCTTCTGCTAAACTATATGCTATCCAGGTAAATCGTGATGTTTCACAAGCTTTAATGTTGTTCATAGTCTTAGACAGAAAAAAAAGAGTCTCAAGTAGAACTTTAAAATCTTGAATGAACAAACACTACTCACTGTAAATATTGTCAGAAGAACAAACACTACTCACTGTAAATATTGTCAGAAGAACAAACACTACTCACTGTAAATATTGTCAGAAGAACAAAGACTGCTCACCGTAATTATTGTCAAAAGAAGAAAGACTGGTCACTGTAAATATTCTGTAAAACATTGATGCTTATCAGATCCTGAGTTGAGTTGAGAAGCTGAGTGGGATGTGATCTAAAAGCAGGAAGGTGAAGCTTGTGAATGCCTTCATTTCAGTCTTGCAACCCAAGGTGATATTACTCTAAAATGTTCAAAACAGTCTTCTTCTCTCATCTCTATTTCATTTTAATTTTACTGTGCTTACTGTTAAATGTACTTTTTCATCCCTGCAGTGGATGGACAGGTTTTGTATGCAGGTTTTGGAAAATATTTTGTAGGACAACGGCCTGTCTGTGAACCCTCAAAGATTTGTGTACTGAACACAACCAGCCAGGAACTTATTAGTATTTCTGTCTTCACTTCAGGTCAGCCATGTGAGCCTATGAGACTGACGTTCATGCTGTAGCTAGTGTATTAATCAGACCAGCTCACACCAGGAGTAACTCACTGCTTCTAGAAGTTGAGAGACTTTGGCCTATCTATTGCCATGTGTAATTTGTGTTATCCATACTCTAGCCCTTCATCAAGATTCGGTTTCTGAACACAGGACTGCTGTGAACTGGGTATTTTTAGGTGACAGACTGCATCTCAACCTAACAGTGACAATGACGTGTAAAAACCCCAGCCACTCTGCTGTGCCTGATACACCCATACCAGTGTGACACCCAATACCATGTCACTACCATGTCAGTGTTAATGTTGTGTTGTGAATGGTCATAAAAATAATATTGATATCAGGTCAACATTGGTCTAGTGGTCAGAATGAATGGGGTAGAGATTCAATGACTAGTTGGGAATAGCAATGGATGGGCTGCATGCTGTAATTGTATACCTATATGGTCGACACATAACATCGGTATACCTCATAAACTGGCCAGTGACTGCAAGTCCAAGGTAGATGTTTCTAATAAAGTGGACAATCAGTGTATATATATATATATATGTGTGTGTGTGTGTGTGTGTATATGTATATATTTATGTATATATCAACACACACCAGCGTTGGGGGTAACGTGTTACTGTAATTGTATTACTTTCCTCCATAAAGAAGTAAAGCAGAGCATTACAGTTGATGTAACAGTTATAGTTACAGCTGAATATTTAAATTTAACTTATAAAACGGATAGATCTGGTCCTGGGTGCTAATTGGTAAATACAGTGTTCCAGCAATGCAGCAGCTTTGACGCGACCACCCACTGTCACTTAGGAGAGATTGGGTCCTTGACAGTAGCTCCCAATAAATAGGACAAGACTGACAACTGGTTAGTTAGCTAGCTAGCTAGCAAGGTCTGCTACATTTGAAAATACCGTGTTGCCGACCAGGACAATAATATGGAGAGTTTTAATGATTAAGATTAAATCTCTGTGATTACACGCACTGTGAACAGTGAGCAGAGAATTTGACCGCTGCATTTAACCCATCCTTGCACACCAGTAGTGCGCACACACAACCACTAGGTGCAGGAGCAGTTGGCAGCAAACCTATGCCAGGGGGGCAGTTGGGGGTTAAGTGCTCACTACTTCGGGGCACTTCAGCCGTGGATGTGTTCCTGTCAGTCCTGGGAATCAGACCAGCAACCTTTCGGTCACAAGCCCGCTTCTATGACCTTTAGGCCACGGGCTGCCCTGTCAAATGCTTGCTGTCAGAAGTGGGATTTGAATCCATGCCTCCAGGGGAGACTGCGACCTGAGCACCAGCAGCCGCAGACTTGGTTGTCAACATTACAGCAATGTTGGAGAATACGACCAATCACATCTATGGTCTCTTCAGCATTCTCCAACATTTGACCAATCAGTGGCAACATTCTCCAACATTTGACCAATCAGTGCAGAGGAACTTTGAAGGGTACAGTTACTGTATAGTAACCATTAACAGTTATGAGGTGCTTTTGGACTGAACAGTTCTAGGGTCTCATTTGAGAGGAACTTCCTCCTGGGGAGCTGCCCCTAGAACTTCATACGTTCTAGGGCTTTTTTTTCTGTTTGCATTCGCACTGCCAGCAGGAACGCTGAAGTGACGTAAGCTGGCCGATGGTGGTATAGCAACCACCATCACGCTAAGAGCTGTTGTTTACGTGGCTAACCAGGGTAGTTGAACATTTTTAAGTACAAATGTAATGACTTTTAAGATAATTTTAAGTACCTCTAACAGGAAAAAATAATACCGTTACTGCAGCAAAAGAAATCGACAAAGAAGACTACATTATGCAGTTACTGAGTTTTATTGAATTTGAATGACGGAAATATTCAGTGCACATTAGATAACATAACAGCCTTCTCATTAATGAAAATAAAACTGTATAGCGATAGACCCAGTCCAATGGAAAAAAATGTCCCCCTGCATTTACCACTGCAGTAGCAGTGAATGACTTGATGGGCATAGTAGGCCTACTGTTCTGGTGCTAGCATAGCACTTGTGCCTGACGCTTGCTCGCAGCGTCATGTTAGTTTTTAATGTTTTCCCCGCCGCAGCCCTCAAGTCATAAGCTGGATGAACTAGTTCTTCTTCTAGGTTAAAATGTGGATCACAGCCACACAAGCAGACACACAAGCACCTGCGGAGTGTACACTACTTCTTTAATGTACAAACAAATAGGTATTGGACGTTGCGGAAATGGTCATTGTTGTGGGATATAAAATACCACTAAAATAAAACATAAAAATTGAACATGCTTCCCCTCCTACAATTCCAGACATTTTAAGTTCTAAGTATATATTTTACATGGAATTTTAAAAATGGCGGTTGCAATTACCGTGTACCTTCGTCTGGACCAATCACCGTAGACCTACCATTTTCACCATGTATCTGAGGTGTCATTTTTACTGTGTAGGCTATTCCAACCAGTATTGGCTACACTGTTTTCTGATTAAAGGCTGATAAATTATGCCTTTAACTGTGTTCATACTTTGCACTAGGCTATTGCATTGAAAATAAAGTAATGAAAGGGCTATGATGTTTGTCATTGTAATTTTATGTGGTAAATTGTGGAATTTTTAGTTTTAGAGGGTAAGTAAAGTAATGAGTAGTGTAATTACTTCTCAAAATGAGTAACAAGTAATCACATTACAATTTAAAGAAATAATTGGTGACTTAACTAATTACTTTTTTGAGTAACTACCACAACACTGATACATACACACACACACACACACACACACATACACACATAGTGGCAATAAGATTTCAGCTCACTCCCAAAAAGTGTTATTTAATGAAGTGTTTACTCTTTCAAAAGAACGACCCATGACATCCATTGGAACCTAAATTACAGGTGCTACCAAAGATTCCAATGAATGTTTTGGTGCTTTTCCTCAGTGTCAATTCAGGGAATACAGAGCAGCTTCAGACTGCAAATATTACAGTCGAACCACCATGAATGTTTTCATCATGTCATATCTTAACAGGTCCTTGGCTTAATGTTTTCATCATGTCATATCTTAACAGGTCCTCGGCTTAATTAGTAATCAAAAGCAGTGGTAGGCTGGTCACTCGGATGTCTCACTTAGTGGAGTCAGTTACTGGAGTTCCTGGACTTTCACCTACTGGAAAGATGGATGGGACCAGACGCTTTACGCCTGCTGGTCCTTCATAACCATAAGTCTCTGGACTGAGAGCATCATGTGTTAGCAGAAAGCTCAGTTGGAAACGGTGCCGAAACAGAGGTGAAAGTGTGTGCGTGTGTGTGTGTGTGTGTGTGTGTGTGTGCGTGTGTATGTGTGTGCGTGTGTATGTGTGTATATTTGTGCATGTATGCAAATGTACCATTTATCATGTACCATGTACCAACACTCGGTGGTTGCGTGTGCATGTTATGTTACTTTGCAGTTTTTTTTTTCGGGCACACATTTGCTACCATACAAATCAAAAAAGAAATGACCTGAAAAAATAGTTTCAAAATAGCATTTTTTAAAGAGCTAAAGAAAAAGATGGTGCACTTCGAACCAAAATCTTTCAGGATTATACTGGTGCACCCACAGGTGGTTGCAGTGAATTCCAGACAAGTTTCATGACAATATTACATAACAGCTGCACATAGTGCACAACAGTCACGTTCAATGACAATGTTACATCACAGCTGCCAACTAAAGCACTGCTTAGACTCTGAATAGACACTACTGTCGTCTGTTGTGTTTGTGTGTGTGTGTGTGTACCTTAAATCAGCAGTCCCATAACAATTGCATGGAACATTCATGTGTTGACCACCAATGAGCTCATTTAACATGTCAACTATTATGAATAAAATAAGTGGCCTAGTGAAACATCGCTGAGTCCCTGTGATGGAGTGGAAGGGTACAAGGTGGCTCAGCTTTAGAAGAGGTAGTACCCAACCCAATTCAACTCTCTCTCTCTCTCTCTCTCTCTCTTTCTTTCTCTGTCTGTCCCTCTCTCCTGCCGAGCCTCCCCTTCCCTCCCCTCTCCTCCCTCTCCAAGTCATGGATCACAGCCCTGGAGGAGAAGCTAATAGCTCCCTTTTGAGCCAGGTCCCGAGCTAAACTCCCTCTTCCCCCCCCAACCCCCCCGCTAAAAATTGTTCCTCATGGGAATCAATAGACCCATTCTTTTGTGGGCTGCAGTTTGCCTCGACGCTCTGGACCTCCATGTGAAACAGTAGACAGTAATGGGCAAAACAGAAAACATAATACTTGTGTGACCAGCTTGTCATTGGTTGGCCTGCAACCACATAGAGAATTTCACTCGAGGACTGAACGAGAGGATTAGACAGGGACGCTGTGGGGGTGTCACAATCTGCATTCATCGTTACGATTTGGGGGAGGAGGAAGCTTTGGGCAGTTACCATAAAAATCAATTCACTGTAATGTTGAGGTTATGACACAGACACCAGACAAGGTAGCGTAGAGGTTCGGTGGTCAAATAAGTCACCGCGTCCTCTTTTCATTTCACTTTCGCTCATCCTTTTCGCCTTGAGTCTTGTGTAGATACTGAAACTGCAACTCAACCAAACTCTGTATTGCTTAAGCTGGACTGCTAGACAGGATGGATAGAGATGAGGTTTTAAATGACACAAGAGCTGTTTGACATGATACGTCTTTGTAGGCTATTGAGTTATAATGTCTGCAAAAAAGATGAAGTTACCCACAGAACTTGTGTTTAGGTTCCTTTGTAATGTGCCACTTCAAAAAAAAAGAAAAGTGGTACAGTTTGGCTGTTTACAGAACAATACCTGTCATGTAATTTCATCATTTCATAATGGAACACATTTATATTCTTTTATTCATAATCTTTTTTCCCCATGCAACAGCTGGCTCTGTATCTTAGAATGAAAGACCGACCCATGCATCACAGACTCTCCTCAGCTCTGATTGACAGCAACGAGAATGTCCACTTGAACCTCACCTGAAATTTAGGGGAAAAAAAAATCAATATTTGAATGTGTCCATTAATGTTTTCAGACTCTAGAGATACCTTTATTTTGTTCTTGTGAGGGTTAGCCATTCTGTTCCCTTCCTTTAGAACCTCTATTCTGACTGCAACACTCCGCCTGCCTACAGCTTCCACATCATCCCCCCACACACCCTCTCTGCTGTGTTTTGCCACAGAAAGTTAGCTACAAACCCATCTGGCCCCTGCCAGAACTTCCTGGCTCCTCAGATCTGAGAAACAGGCATACATAAACCGCTGATCTACACCAAAATGTGCTCTAACGATGTGCCAAACGTCCGGGGCTAAGGACTGGAGCTTGGACTGGCAGAGATCGGGAGAACGGGGGGTACGGGAGGTGGTGTACAAGCGGCTCATAAAATATACGTAAAGCCCTTATTAATAACATAAAGAAATCCCCCCAGCATGATGTAACTGCCAAATCAGGCATTTACGGGGAATCAGGAATTTGCCCCCCCCCCCCTTTCAATTTCTCTGGGGAGGTGGCAATGCTAAGGCTCGCGCGGAGTGGCACAGTCGGAATTAGAGCAGCTTTAGTGTTCAGGTGCTCTTGACAGAGCAGCGGTGTAAAGTACCGAAATCAGCTTAATGCCAATAAGCCTGAATGCTTACCAAACCAGACGTAACGGCGTACTCCCCTGGTAGTACCATCCCTCCTGGTGTCAGCGTGAATGTCGCCACCCCCAGCCTGCCAGGGTGGAGGTATTAGCTCATACACTCAGGGGATACCTGAAGGAATTTCTGGAGCTGCCCTCCCTAGAGGCTAACAGCCCTGCTCGTATGTTGTATCTGGACAAGATGAATTTCACTGTTATGCATTCACTGGCTTATCTTCAGCCAAGGGTAAAATACATAAAAGGTTGGACACTGAAACACTGTAGTAATTCTCGATTCTCAGCTATTTAAATCTGTTTGCTACTCTTACATAGTGTATGCTGCTTAAACACAGTTAGCTGGGACTTCATGAGTTAATGACGAATGAATGCATATTATACCAATAAGTCAGTAGGCTAATTGTTTTCCAGACCTGTCAAACTCAAACCAGCACTGAAAATAATTTAAGCAGTTTTCTTCACTTTTTAATATTCTGTTTGCATCAAAGGAAAATGGACATACTTTACTATTTAAGATACAAGTGTTTGTTTATCAAGGTGCCTCTGTATTCTTACTGATTGTATTAACTTTATGGTACCAAAGGTTAATGCAAAGGTTTTTAATTAATAAATACAACACAAATAAACTAAATACATAAATGGATGACTCTGCAGTGTCATGGCTCTCTGTATCTCTGCATCATGCTGTTTAGGAGGCTTGTCCATGCTTTTTGATTGCTATGACTGGGCTATCGTATGGACTTCAGTGGAAGCCGATAGCAGCTGTAAGAGGAGCCTGCTGGTACAAGAGTCTGTGGAAAGGTCAAACACTGAGGTTTGTTTTCCCTTTGCTCCCTTGGGTAGACTGTGTGAGAGCACTCGCAATAAGAGGCAACAGCACCCCTGCCAATTGTTCAATTAGAAACAAAGTGAGCTTTATGGAGCTGCCAATCTGCGGGATATCAACAAAGGGGATGATTCATACCTGCGTGATATGGGGGTGGAAAATGCTATTGTGTCGACACAAAAGACTCTACATTTTTTTTTCTTTCTGATGAATTGACGTTTAAGTTTTAAATGACAGATTACATATTTGTTAGTTCAGAAACAATGAATTTGAATCATATTTAAACTGTTATGGTGCTTGTGTGTGTGTATGTGTGTGTTTGTTTGCTAAAATCTTCTTTAATATTTATTGAGTGATGGCTTCTTAAATTTGGTGATCTTACCAGATTTCAATATTTACATTTACAATATGGTTCATGAGTTGACTTTAACAGTGATTGCATCTAATTGGCATGATCTTTGGGAATAAATGCCTTTCTCTTTGACCATGGAGCCTCCACCAGATTGTAGTATTCCCACTGTCTCCAGGAACTGAACTCAAGACCAGTACATTACTGGACCTTCTCCATAACCTCTAAACCACTGAATATTGACTCAAAGAAGCTGAAAAAAAAAACCAAACAAAAAAACCCCCTAAAAGGCTTGGTAATCCAAGCAGACCAGGAGCCAACTACATGAACATTGTTGAACCGGTAATGTAGGTCTGCTAATGACTATGAAGACTGTAGACTGTATGTGTCAGTAGCTTAAGCAGTAAGATTAGAGGTTTTCTGTAATTCAGCTTTTTTTTCCTTTTCTTTTTTTTAAATTCATGAGGTACTCATTCACATGAAAAATGGATTCTTATTCAAATCAAACTACTTTAAAATGAACTTGAAGTAAATTTGAAAACCTTCATTCATCAGTCGCAAGACATTTTTCTTTTTAATAAATGAATATAATCTGTAAGAATTCAGCGGTACCTTTATAAATAAGTACTTGTATGCTAGATGGTAAAATAAGTCTGTTCTGCCCTGGCAGTGCAGTTGTGTTTGGAATTGAGCTGCAATATCATGTGCATGCCTCTCCATACACACTGACTCTGGTTTGGTGCTGTATTAAAGATTACCAAAAATGGAAAGCAATCCAGTCATTGTAAAACATATAACCCACATACGGGCTCATCTTCATGACACTGCTGTCCTGGAGAAGGCAATACATTGGTTGTACCCTCAAAGCATTTCTGTAAAATATGGCAACACCTCAAACCCCATCCCCCCCCCCCCCAAAGAAAAAAACCTTCTGAAACTAAGCCATTCTGTAACATATGAGTTATTTTCTCCTTCGATTAAGGAAGGATACGCACAGCAGGGGTTCAAGAGGGAAAGTCAGAAATGAAGAAAGAGCACAGACATCAACTAATTTACTGCCAAAGAAAAACTTCTGAAAAACTAAATAACTCACCACTGCAGAGAAGTTTCATCTTGAGAAGGATTCTTTGACTGTTTAACAAACAATATAAGATCTCTGTAAGAAAGCATTTTTTTTTCTGAGAGAAGGGGAAAATACTCTTGATCAGTCTGAAGGGTGATGTATACAAAGCAGCTCAAACACATTAAGTACTTAGCTACATTAACAGATGTGGTAAGGAATCAGCATGAAAGCTCTGCGTCTCATTGGCTGTACACTTAATCAGCTCTGAATCGAAACTCCAGACAGACATACCGTCGAAAACTTCAGCCAAGACCCCTCCAGTCTACTTTCAGCGACTGTGAGCTTGATGAGGTAAAGCTTCCCGACATAACTGCAGATGCTGGGGCAAAGTCATTGTTGAGCTGTTAGGAGAGAGCTTGAGTGGACACATTTGAATGGCTTCGGTCATGATTCACATCTTTGCGGCAACCAATTACACCCATGTCAAGGGACATGGCACAGACAGAGCAGCAGGCCTTTGCGAATTGATCATAAACTGCTTCTCAAACAACATCAATGAAAAGAAAGGATTATCTGTCAACCCAACTTTGCATTTTGATACATTCCCTTATTAAGGCAACTGTAAATATCTTCACCTTGTTCTATCGTTAAGAACAGTCATATTCTAAAGTTACCAGTCTGCAACCTCATATTTCTCCAACATTTAAACTGGCCATTCAGTGTGGAACCTTAGAGCTACAAAGTTAAACCCAGAGAGATGTTTAATGCATGAAAGCACACTGCCATCTCATGGATGCGTTAAAGTGCATTATAATACGAACACAGCTTAAAACCACCATGGAAATAAAGGTTTCTCTTGGCCACATTTTTATTATAGCATTGACTGCCACTTAAACGGTACAGTTAAAACTTTAAAACAGGGACTTTTTTTCCTTTCCTCTACCCAACAATTCAGAATTGGAATGGTCTTGGGTCACTGCTGGAGTCATCATGACATTGAGGCTCTCATGGAAATGAAGCAAAAGCTGTAGGGAACAACTGCAATCGAATGGGTCGAAAATCCAAGAGTAGCTCCAGCTGAGACACTTGCAAGTCAGTAAAAAATAGACTAGACCATGGCATCATGGTATCCCTGGGATAGCAGTTTGTTTTGGAAACTTCACAGCACAGCCTACATAAAGAAACACAATGTCACTGGTCACTGATTGTAAGATTCAATTGCGTGAGAGTAAGGTAATGAGAATAAATACCCACTCAGTGGAAAACTGGCCCAAAAGGCCTTTGGATGAATGAGAGCAGTAGGTATCACTTCAAAGTGCATGTTTTGCATACAGTTCCTCTTGTGGCTCACCACATCACCCTTACTTTGAATTCAAAGCAGTTGTGGTTGACACAGAATAAGTAATTTGTCAAAAACATGCAAACAAATATTAATTTGTACATGTCTAACAATTGCAAACAAATATGCGATAGTATCTCTCTCTCTCTCTCTCTCTCTCTCTCTCTCTCTCTCTCTCTCTATATATATATATATATACTGTAAGCATGTATGTATGTATGTATGTATGTATATATATATATATATATATATATATATATATATATATTCTTTCTTTCATTTGATTCATTGGTGTTTTAGTTCTGTGGGACAGTGCAATTTGAGGAAGAAAACGTCCTGGAGTGAAATATAACAGAAATATCCAGATTATCTGCAGCTGGTCGGTAATGAAAACCAAAACCTGAAAAGTCCTGCCATTAAAATGCACATTGCATTTTTTGGGGGGGGAGGGGGCCGTGAAAATCATATGTGACAACAGAAGAATTTCAAAGCTGTTTTTCAACATTTATTTATTTTAATTAAATCTGTTTGTGATGTGTTTTTGATTAGCTTGCCTCTCTTCATGAAAAACATCAGCTAAATGTGCAATAGCTGCCTTAGCAATATCAGACATAGCTTGGAATGTAACAAGCCTGTGTAACTCAGGTTAAGTGCTTAGTGGCTTCAGTGGTTTATCTAGCTGTTGTAGTATCTCGTGACAGTTACATCAGAATGAGAAATTTAGCTGAAGGTTATCTGAATTGATCTGAGCTTGCTACCTCAGTTCCAGGCTAAGATGTGTCACCTTTCCCAGGGTCACGGGAGTTCTCTCCTGGTACAGCTGAGCCATACTGATGGAAGAAGTGAGCAAATGATTCTGGAAAAGTTGAGAAAAGCCTTACTCTTTGTCTGGAGTGTAACTTTATTAAACTTTACAGAGCATAAACTAGTCAAATTGTAGATTGTTGTGCATTTATTTTGCTTTCTTGCCCTCTTAATGTTTCTCCAAACTTGTCTTCAAAAGTGTCTTATTGTCATCACAAAATGGGAGCAACTACTTTTTCTTACCTTTCCCCCCCCCTCCTCCCTTCTTTTTTTTTTCTTTTTTTTCTCTCGCACAAATTCCCCGCTGAACAATGTTTTAAGGGTTGGTCCCTTCAGTCTGATGAGGTAATTTCCACACAGAATCAGAACAACTGCCAGCACACTGTGACGGCCTTTTGACGGTAGTAGAGGCGATAAGGATTCAAGTGGCTAATTACCACTAAGGAAAACAGTCAGTTAGGACCCGTTTGGGTCAGCTTGAACCTGTCAGTGTTTCTCCATTAAAACTGAGAGGTTTGGCCATCGTTACATTGCTAGAGTCATGAATAAAAAGCTAACTTGTGTTACGCAGGGCCTGCGGCATGCCTATGACATCAAGAGTGGAGAACTTATCTTAGTAGTGTACACTGGCACGGATCCAAGCGCTTTTGACAGGTTTGTTTTCATAGCTTGTCCCGATATTTGAACAAGTGCAGAAGTACGTGGGAATCATTTAGCTAAACACCCCCCCCCCCCCCCCCCCCCCCACACACACACACACACCTCACCACCCACCCCCTACCACCCGCCTCCACCCTCCCATCACTGCAGTAATGTATGTGGACTGGGGAGTGTTTAGTTCATGGACTGTTTCAAAAAAAAAAAAAAAAAGAAAGAAAAGAAAAGAAAAAAGAAAAAACATCAATGAATGTGCTAAGGCTTTTGGAAAAGCATGTAAAATTAATGACCCGTTGCTCCTTTAAGGCAAATCATACTGTAACATGGTGGAAAGAATTGGTAACCATTCAGTTTGCTAAGCATGTTACTGCACAGAGAGAGAGAAAGAGGGAGGGAGAGAGAGAGAGAGAGAGAGAGATGTGGAGAGGGAGAAAAGATTTAGTTTCCTGAAACCAGTGTGAGATTACTGTGACTTTAAACATGATGCCATAACCGATCTAAACAGCTTTAAAATTAGGCGTATTTTAGTGCAGAGACAGTTGCATTAATGACACAGTTAATCCATTCAGTGGATCTGAGAGAACCATCAGTTAAACATTAAGTGCATGCACGTGTGTGTGCACGTGTGTGTGTGTGTGTGTGTGTGTGTGTGTGTGTGCGCTTACTCTCTAATCAGCATAAAGCAATACAAGTTCATTTGCAGCTATACCGAACACCGCTGCTCTCCCTATGGGATGTGTATGACCTAAACAGACTTTCCACAGTGTGTGCTGTAGTTTTGGAGACAGAAACCATACACAACCCTTTAAGTTGCTCTCGCTGAGTTTAGGCTTCAGATGGACATTTAGAGCTTGATAGCCAACTATTAATAAACACTAATTGCACTGCCGGAAAATTAAACCCTGGAATGGCGTTTCCTTTAAGGTCTCTTGGAGGTTCCATTTAAATTGTGGAACAACAGCTTGATCTTTCAAACAAAAACTGATAGAAAAAACTTCTTACACACAAGAAGTTTCATTAAAAAGGATAATAAATATTGGTTTTTTTGTATTGTGATGCTGACTAACATGTTATAACTGTAATGGCTGAATAGGAGAAAACCTCTGTAGCTGGAAGTGTGTAGAATTTGACCTCACCTCCATAAATTCCTTTTTTCAAATGGATTCATCAATCAAACCAGCTTTTTCTTTTTTTTCTAAGAAGTCTTTACTCAGATTTAACATGAATTCAAGACTTGACTGAAAACATGTGTCATTCCCATAACAAGGGAGTTACATCGTCATAGACATATGGTCCCATTTTGACATCTGTCTCCTTCAAATTGAATTGGCATCACAACTCTCTTATGGTGTTATTTCAGAAAAGTAATATTTACTGATGTTATTGTTTACATTTTGAAACTGAAAAGGTAAATCAATGCCTGGCTTTCACAGTCTGATGAAAGAGAAAATATCACATAATGTAACCTAGGTTTATATGTAGTGTTTTATTTGTATTTGTCTGTAAAATGCTTTTTACAGTAGTCATTGACACAAAGCAGCAGAAACCCCCCGTGAGCAAGCCTAAGACAACAGCAGCAAGGGGAACCGAGATTGAGATGGGATAACCCCTCCCTCCCTGGCTGGGCCTAGCCTGGTAGAGCATACAGCCAGATGAGTTAGACAGTTTAAGGAATGAGGAGACAGAAAGGGCGGGCAGACATGAGATCAATCTGAGGGTATTTGTTGTGTTAGTGCAAAGAAAGCGATGGTCAGAATTCATCAATGGACATTTTAGTGGAATACAATCACAGAGTATTCATAACACATGGGAACAGCTCAGCAGGCAGATAGAGAGACAAATTGGCAGGTAGACAGGCAGATAGACAGGCTGGCAGACATGCAGTTTTGAAGCAGTGCCTTTAGGGCTACGATAGATGATCACATGGATTTGAAATGCTTGGCCAGTTTGGCACTGATAAGGTTTGGTTCACTCAAAATGCTTAGCTCCTGATATGTGCAGACTAAATAAAGAGACATTTAATGTGAATCTGATCTGAGAGTTGTTGAAATACAGCCATGGTAACACAATGGAGAGCGCGAAACTGGATGGTGATCAACCACAATGGACTGCAAAAAGACAGACAGGAAGGAGTACATAAAGATGATCATGAAAAAAAATTGGAATAAAAAGAGTTTTACCTCGGTTCAGAAAATTTGTATCCTTCTACTTTAACTTATGAATGATTTTTTGTTTCGTTTTTAGTTCATTTCCTGAATTGACTGAGCTGAAAAAGAATTGACCCCAAAACATGTGACCAAAAGACAGCTCCTTGGGGTTTGTAACAGGAGTAGGCACTGAGAATGAATGTAGCACGCCCTCTAACCACAGTGTAGACACAGCATTCTCCCAGGCCAGAGTGAACGTGGTCACTGGGCAGAACCATGGGCATGCTGGCGCCTGGTGAAGACCAGCATAAATCCAGGCTGCTTTGAAGGTAATTAGTCGCGGGATCAAGGAGATTGTGGCCATGTCTCGGCAGGCGCTGGAGAGAGGACAGGTGTCACCATGCTTCCTAAGCCTCCTAAGAAGCCAAGTAGGTCCACTGGTGCTGCCCTGACAAGGAACGGTCCTGCCTATCTGGCACAGTCTGCCTCTGTTCTCACCCACAATCTCTCTAGGTTTTTTTTTGTGTGTTTGTGTTTGTGTGCATGTATGTGTGTATTCTCTGTACTGTACTGCTTGTAGGCCGAAGACCTCATGGGCAGAGGGTTGCCTGGCAGCCAGGAGAAATGAAGAGACAGTGAATGAGTGAGACAGTGACTGTCTGTGTCTCTCAGTCACTTCAGGTGTGTTTTGATTAATGTGACATTAAAATGAACCAAGTTTGAGGACTGAAGTTAAATTCTATACAAGCATGCTTAACAATGCCTAATGGCTACCAGCTACCCCGGCTTCAAATAGTTTGGCTCGTTCATTTCAAAAACGTATACAATACCTACACAGTAACTTGGTGTGGTCCAGAAAGTGAGACATAGAAAAGGTTTCAATGTTAGATTGGATTCATGGCAACCAGGGCTCAGATACATCCTTCCCCCAAATGCACACACACATGGGCACACAAAAACACTCACACACACACACACACACACACACACACACACACACACACACACACACACACACACACCATTTCTTTTAAAAATAAAGTTACTCTCTCTGCTTTCTCACTTAGTGAGACACACTATGAGCACTTTTAGCCTAAGGCACAAAGACATGAGGTGTAAGTCAAAACTGTAACTGAAAAACTTAAAACACTCTGGACAGTCTAAAAAAATGATTCCACTGGCAATATCAGATGAACGAGTGCATTCTACATTCCAAGACTACAGAGTGTGTGTTATTTTCTTTGTTTAGTCCCAGCTGTTAGCATGGCATTTTGTGAGTAACTACTCATCAGTCTGAAAACATGGTATGTAAGCTGTTTAAAACCTTGCTAATGTCTTGGAGTCATTAAAGCCAAGTACGTCTTCATTAGTTCAAATCTTCATGATGATATTATCACAGCTACACTTAAACGTTACCTTCCCGTGACTGGAACCTCATCGTTCCAGGGCGTTTACCAGTGAGTTTACCTCCAGCCTGTGTGCAGGACTCCCCAGACAGGGTAAGGTGCATGCACATATTGACGTCATTAGGAAGGTAATGGAAAAAGACTTTGAATTGTGATCTATTACCTATTGTAGACCATAGACTGTGGATAGATGGAGTCAGAATAACAAATCTTATCAAAAGGATCTGGGAATCTTTTATTAAGCCGTGAAAATAATTTGGAATGAAAGTCGACATTGTTAAATGGTTATGCTGGTTTGCAAGTAATGATTAGGTACCGGTGCATTTTAAAATGGCTTACTTTTCTATTTTTGTTTCTGTACAGCGCACAATTCTGTTTGTTTTCTGTTTTTCATTGGCGTCATCTGAACCATTTTTATGCCCTGCTGGTAATGTCAAAACCCCTCTAATTAATCAACGTTCTAGAAAAGTGTATGATGACATGTTATCAACCATGGTACAACTCCAAAAACACTTCACACCAGAGCATATCATGTTTTGGATGCCTACTGATTGCTTTGGAACAAAATACTTTTCATGTGTCTCCTGCCTCTTCACATATTTCCACATTATGTCATGTTCCCCTCAGGTAAAAGGGTGGTGCTAAGGTATTTCAACGTGGAACCCAATGTGCAAACTATCAGTGGTGAAGTGATTACATTCTTTGTTCGTTCTTTAAGTCAAGATATCTCTCTGTAGCTTGCTCTCTCTCTCTCTCTCTCTCTCTCTCTCTCTCTCAGAGAAATCCTGAGAATGTCCCAGGGTTTGGTGTTTTACAGTGGTAGGACCTTAAATGAAGAAACACTGTTTGTGTGTGTGTGTGTGTGTGTGTGTGTGGGCCTCTGAGTTCTGACCTGAGAAAGTGAGGGGAAAAGAAAGGGACCATGTGCATTATCCTGATAATAAGGGCATTAGGACCAAGGTGCCTGTCTAACCTAAACCACTCCAGCATGGTATGTTTGGATGGGGACACTTCATAAGTATGTGCTGGGGTGTGTGTGCGTGTGTGTGTGTGTGTCTGTGTGTGTGTGTGGAGGGGGGGGGTGGGTGGGGGGGAGTGAGGAAAATAGACAGGGGTCAACAGGTCAATCCTAGTCCCATGATACTTTAATCTGTATAACAGGCGGATTAGAGGATGATCCAAAGAGATGAGACTACACAGGGTCAAGCACCAGTGTGAACGTGGGGGACCAGAGCAAGTCGAGAAAGTCAGACCATCTACTAAAAGAAATTTCATTAAGCAAATTTGTGGATGATGTGAAGGACACTTTAACTAGTAACTAATATAGGTTTCACACCTGTGGTTCTCAAACCTGATGAACCCGATGAAATGATCATAAAAGTATGATTGTGAAACTTCTCAAAAAATTTTGAAATCGGAACATCTATCTAAAATGAGTCCAGGTCAGCTACAAAGGTCAGGCCTGGTCCTAGTGACTAATGGATGTTGACATTTCAATAAACACATAAATACAGTTTTGAAACTTCTTAGAAATTTGTGAAATCACATAACATGTGAAAAAAGTGTTTTTTGGGGTCAGTTGTAAAGGTCAGGCTAAGTCATAGTGACCAACCAAAGGATGTAGACATTTTATTTCATCTTATATGTCAATAACACCCTAGTATTAATGAAACAAACATAAAAATACAGTTGTGAAACTACTCAGAAAGTTGTGAAAACAGGGTACATGTATGTCAAAAAAGTGCTTTTTGGGGTCAATTTCAAAGGTCAGGCTTAGTCCTAGTGACAAACCAAAGGATGTACACATTTCATTTCATCTTATATGTCAATAACACCTTAGTAATGATAAAATAAACACATACAATTGTGAAAGTTGTTAGAAATTTGTGAAATCAGAAAACATGTTAAAAAAGCACTTGCACAAAAGACTGTATTGTGTTAGCTGGATGGTAAAACATGGAAAAGGAGTGTTGAATAAAGATGGCCAATACCCCTTTTCCACTGACGCAGTGCTGGGTGCCTAATCGAGCACCGGGGCTGCGCTTTTCCACTGAAAAAATACTGGTGCCAGTGCCAAAAAGCTGGCACCAACATGGCACCGCAGAATTGCTGGTCCTAAAAGTTGGAACCGCTGATGTCAGTGGCTATGCAAATAAAAACCATGTGAGAACCAATCAGTTCTGCGTTTTCTGTGTTTGGTACGCGACGGTCTCTATAGAGGCGGGAGTAACAAAAAAGTCTGACCAAGATAGCGGATGGCTAAATGCTGTATGTGGCATGAGAATATATATATGATTAAAAGATGTATGGGCAACCATGTGTGTCTACATCAACATGGGCTGTTGTTTACATGTTACATGAATGTAGCGGTAGAAAAAACTCTTTCTCTCTTGGTTCTGGTTGGTGCAAATAGACCACTGTAGAGCTTCGTTTGAGCACCCATTTAAACTTTTGAGCTAGATGACAGGCTTACTATTTTCGTGAATTTCGCCCCCAGAGCGAAAAGTTTAAAAAAAAAAAACTGTGAAGTGTTTTGCTGTGTGGAAGCCTAGCGTAAAAGTAAATTTATAAAAAGCAGGCAGATGCATTCTGTCCGAAATTATTTTTTCCCCACAGAAATTACCTAGACTCTCGCTACATAGCGTTCGGTTCCCAAACCTGTGGAAATGCGGGCCGGTTCTCAAAAGGCACCACAGCAGCACTAGCTCCGCACCGGCACCGGCACCGGCATCATCCTAGTGGAAAAGAGCTATAAGTGGATTTCAGCTCTTAGTGTTTGCTTGTATGTGGGTGTTTTAATGGGAATGTGGATCTTTCACATTAATTTGAGAAGTGCCTATGGTTTGCATGCTCTACATTTTATCGTAAGTGTGTCATGCAGTGTGGGACTTGCACTGGTCTGGTCCTGGTCTTGACTTGGTCTCATCCTGCCTTGGTCTGAACCCCTCAAAGTCGGTCTTGTCTCGGTCTCAATACACTCTGGTATTGGTCATGATTTGGTCTTGGTTTAGGTGGTATTGACTACAACACTGGTTTTTACTCTACCTCTGTACTATCATGCTTGAGTAAACCTACTGTTTTTACTCTACCCCTGTACTATCATGCTTGAATATACCTACTGTTTTTACTCTACCCCTGTACTATCATGCTTGAATACACCTACTGTTTTTACTCTACCCCTGTACTATCATGCTTGAATAAACCTACTGTTTTTTACTCTACCCCTGCACTATCATGCTTGAGTAAACCTACTGTTTTTACCCTATCCCTGTACTCTCATGCTTGAGTAAATCAAGTTAAATCAAGAATCAATGAATCAAATCAATTAGAGCTCTTTTAGAAGAAAGGTTAAATCGGGTGTTTTAGCGCTCGGTTAGAGGACAAATTAAATCAGATGTTTTAGAGCTTGGTTAGAGGACAAGTTAAGTCAGGTGTTTTAGAACTCGGTTAGAGGACAAGTTAAATCAGGTGTTTTAGAGCTTGGTTAGAGAAGGAAAAACTGCCGCAATCAACTTCCTGAGGACTGGAACTGAGAAACCCTGAGCTAATAAGGAATGTGATGTATGTGTATGTGTATGCATGTGATGAATTTGTAAATGGTTTTCACCATTTACGAGGGGTAAATGAGGGGAAACACAATAATTTTCCTCTGTGTTTTTTGGGCCCGGACAGTAAGAGCTGGACTCCCTCCTGAGTTTCCATGGGAACCACAGAGTCCAGGCTCATTTTACAGATACACTGAGGTGAGAAGGTCAAGACAATAGTATGAGATTAGTGGGTTTTGCACTCAGACACTGTTGGCTGGACTGATACTATTAGTTGCATAGGAAAGGTATATATCGCATAATTCTTTTGCCATTTTTACACGCACACACACACGTGCATGCACACAGACACACACACATGCACGCACACACACATACATGAACACGCACACACAGAGGCGCACACACACACACACACACACACACACAGAGGGAGAAAAATTTTATATTTGATGCATTTATCTGCTTGTAGGTCTATCGAGAAAGTGCAGGACTTAAGACAGGAATGGTCTCTGTGGGGTTAAATAAACAATCAACAGCTCATCATGCTTAGGGTAAAGTATAAAAATACTAAGCATGCCTAAGTCAACCACTATTTTGTCTAGTGTGGCAAGAAAAAGAGATATCAGCTACTTTAAAAAGGGCTTGTGACTGCTTGGGCATGTTTGGCAGCAGCTTCAGTAGAGTGAAGACCGCTTAACTTACTGATGCTTCATGAACAACAGTGGTTTATGTATTTCTGGCATGGAAGTTTGAGGGAATGACATAATCAGCTCAGGCATGCTGTGGTCAAAACACATATTCCCTGAATGCGACATCTGTACATGGGTTTGAGATGCAAAGCGAAAAAAAGAAACAAACAAACAAAAAAAAAAATGGATGAGCAACCGTGAATCAGCTGACTGCACAGAACGGTCCTGGGGAGGCGGTTTGATCCAGATTCTGTGAAACCGTGTGGTGGTCCAGGCAGTGGTCTACTGAATGGTGGAAAAAGGTCATTATAGTCTAATGAATCATCCTTTGTCCTGCTCTCGACAGAAGGGACGTTTAGCACAGGATGAAAGAAACCTACGGGTCCCGAGTGCTTGTTTCCCATGGTGAAGGATTCCTATCCTGATGGGAGTGGTCTGATCCAGGATGACGATGCCCTAACACCCACAGGACACAAGAGCAGTCACTGAACAGTTTGAGGAGCAGGAAAACAATAGGAATTATGTACCACTGTATATCTGCTGACAGTCTCAACACACTTACAGGAGAATCTAGACACATCCCCACCGACTCCTCAGACCTTGATCCAAGTCAGTGCCATAAATGTTCAGCTGGATGCAGGTAGAGGTTCTGACTGAGTCACTCAAGGACGTAAGCCTCTTGTCGTTTGGCCTGTGTTTTTTGGTGATGCTGTCTTGTCAAGAGGGGGGAGCCTCTAGATCAGGTCACAGGGGCCCTCCCTGGTACATTTTTATTTTATACTTTGTTTATGAACATTGGCATTTTTAAGGTATGGACTTTCTGAATAATGGAGGGAAAAAAAAGATGTGTTTTCATTCGGACCACAAGGCAACAAAAAGTGAACATTTTGAAAGACAGTGTAGCCTTTGTAGAAGTAATCTATCAGTATGGTGTATATCTTTTTAGCTTGAAACCAGAGAAAGAAAATTCAGGGACTCAGTCAAACAACTATGTGACTTATGTTCACTGTATACCTTAGGGTCTAATCATAGAGGTTCAATGTTCTCCTACCCTGGTTAACTCATGTAATATGGATGGAAAATTTAGAAAAAGCAATAGCAGTTCACATTTGCATTGTGATTGATTGATTTCCTGGCCAAATTCACTGCACTGCCCGCATGGGGTGCAGACCGATTTTACACAACATAGACTGCTGACAGTCCAATAATTCACAACATATTCTGATATTCTAATATAAAGCACTATAGCTTTAACTGTAAGCCAGTGTTGATACATCCGTGACTCATTTTGAGTTGTGATCGACAGTTTAAGAAACTCTGCTACAGAAGATAAATATACAATAACCCAAGCAGGGAGATTTTCCTTGTCTATCTGAGCATTTGGAATTTTTTTCCCATCCTGTCTCAGGCCTGCAGCTGCAGAGAATTGTATCTGTTTGAGAAAACTGACATGAAACTGTCATTTCTCAGTTGTGCGTGTGTGTGGTTGCCTGGTAGTGTAAGGGAACTTAGGAAAGGTGGAAAGCAAAACAGGATGCAGGGGCAAAAGAAGAAATGACGAACATATGCATTCATTAAGGACCCACAGGAAGTTCCCTCTTCCTTCTTCACACAGCAGGCCTGTCCTAGATACCCCGCGACTCTGAGCCGGGGTCTGCCCCCGGTCCATGGCCCAGACTGTACTCACGGTGTCCAGTTCAGGAGAACCAGACAGATGAGATGTTCCCATGTCATCTGTGTTTTATTGTCTTTGGCACCAGGGACTTCAGACTCTGTATTCATTAAGTTAGGGGCAGTGTTGTCACTAAAAATGCTTTAACATGATGCCATCCTTCACTATTTGTCTCTCTTACTTTCCTTCTTTCTCTCTCTCTCTTTTTTATGGAGGGGGGGTCCTTAACTCAAAGAGTTATACGTCACACAAGTGATAGCGTGGACAAGAATGTGCACAGCTATCTGACTAAGGCTGTTCCTAATACAAAATAGAACTCCAGGTCCTTTTTTTCCCACCTCCACACTGTCCTTATAAACACTGGGAGAGAACACATCTGTTAAATAAGGACGTACTGATGTGTTATTTGGTCTGATCGCAGTGACAGAATGAATGGAATGTAATCAAGGTTGAGCTGATGTCTGTTATAACATATCCTGGTACGGATTCCTAAATACTGTTCCTTAAAAAAGGAGTTCAGCTATGTAAATACTTTCGATTGCTTTTGGAATATCTCACCTGAATTAAAGGAGTATAAAAAAGTGAGGCAAAAGGGAGCCAGTGCACGGTCATATATTAAAAAATATAATTTCATTTGAAATCCATATAAGGACATCTTAAAATATGAAATATAGCTCATTTTCCTTTTCAGATTTGAGAGCAATAAAAAGAAACAGCAATAGTTTATGTGACCTAATCTTACATGTCTTCTAAATTCAGTTGTAAAGCTGAAAAGCAGGTATTGATTATTCATGTTCTAAAGCAGGTGGGTCTTATGTCTTGTCCCATATATCAGTTAATGTTACTAGTAAATCCATCAAACTCACAACTTAGACATTGTGTGCTTACTTAACTTATCCAGCTTGCAACTGCATACAAATGGACAGGTTACTATTTTTTTGAAAGCCATTCAAGACAAATAAATGTGCTTCAACAGCAGTGTGAGGGTTAACACATTTTGATTCTGACATGATCAGCCAGTTTGAACATTTCTTTATGTCTCTTTTACTTGCACTGTGTCATCTGGAGAATCAAACAACGAATGCTTTTACGGGAAATTTTTAAAGGGATGTCTATTTGCTGATTAAATATGACTTAAACATCCCAGGAGGGAATAAATTGATGCTGGCAAGTTCCCGTCCACGCTAACGCTGTGGCTAGACATTGGTCTGCTGTGTGACATATTCATGGTCTGGTTTATCTGAGCTCACATAGCTGATTCATTACACAAGGTTATAAAGCAAGATTCAAGCGATGAGTCATATCGAAATACGCGTCTTCCATACCATACAGTTACAAATGAACAACAAACCAGTACAAAGTTCATCTGATTTTGTCCCAACTTTAGCCAGCAAATATATACTTCGTAAATAAAGCCAGCAAATATATACTTCGCAAATATATACTTCAGCCAGAGACTTCAAAAAATATCTTCTCTGTCCTTTAAATTCGATCGACAAATAGATGACCTGACTGAAAAAAGAACCAGCTGTAATAGAACTGTCTGTGGCCACTGTTCATTTGCATTCACTCATAATGCTGAAGTATTCAGATAACTCGTTCTTCAGAGCATCGCAGACAAACCCATGGAAGCGGTAGGTTTCACCCCTCAACCCATCTGTTGGTGCTGGCCAGTCTAACACTCCTCCAGGACTGGTTCCAGATTGGCAGATGTTCTGTAGCTTGACCGTGTCACAGAATGCCGAAAACTACGGCACAGTGTAAAACTGGGGAAAGAACCAACTGATGCTCATTGTTACTTTGGCGATGACGGCATCTCAGTCCAAGCGCTTCATCTGTGCCAAACCACTGTCAACCAGTGACTGTGACCTGTTGTAGTTATGACAGACAAAAAAAATCCAGTCTCATACATAGACTTTAATGCGATGAAGATATAATGATAGCACAGAAACTGCCAAGAATCTGATTCTGTGACAGAAACAGGGGAACCTGGCAAAAACACTGGAAGAGTTCCTGCCAAACACACAAGTCTTATTTATGACAATGACTTTTGGAGACCAAAAAAAAAAAAAAGAAAGAAAAGTTGAATTTTTGGGGGTGAGGGGGACGAGTTAACTGTCGTTACAGCTCTAACAAACATAGCTGATTGTTTTCCATTAATGGGGAGTGGGGGTTACAGAAATATCCCTGGCAGATGAGTGCATGCAGTGTCCTTTGTTTAAAAATCCAGAACATTCTATCAGTGTGGTGGCCTTGAGAACATGGAGACTCAGTCTGACATCGGAACATGGAAAAGACAGTGGTTTGCCCTCTGATAGGCCCTGTGTCTTTTACTGTTCCTTGGCTAAACATGCCAGGAGAACTGCAGAGAACTTTTCACAAAATTCTTACACCACTACTTTTCCAAACAGAACAGAACTCTAATACTCCAGTTATGTGGAGTCTTAACAAGTCATTTGAATTATTGCACCATTAGGTGATGACCAAGTGAAGCAATCAATAACAGTTTTTAAATAATACGAATAACCTTTTTCCCTGGACTCAAACTGCAGGATTTTATTGTGTGGCTTAACAGAAGTATGTTTTTCTTTTTATGTCATCATGTTCAAGAATGTGTCTTAATGTCAATGTTCATATTCACTTTTATTAACTTCAATGAACCCCCCCCCCCCCCCCAAAAAAAAAAAACAGGCAAAGAAGCACTGGAGGTATCTGTTTTACATGTCACAGTTAGTAATGGCCATGACTCAGTAAAATGAAATGAATAAATCAAACTAATAGCTTTCTTTTCAAATTTCAAGTGTTTCTTGACTTCTCTCCCTCTCATCTGTTTCACAAATAGTAGGTGGAGAAGGGTAATTATCAAACTGTGACATATAATCTCTATGATTCATATTTGGAGTCAGTTTTTTCAAATGAAATGAGCCTTGGGAAGGACAAAAAAAACAACAAAAACATTTAACTGCCCCATCTCTGACTAAATATCATAGGCAGAAAGAGGTTGTCAGCTCTGGAAATGATTGATTTTATTGAAATCGAGAACCTATAAAAAATTATGCCAGGCACTGAGGATCACTTCCTCAATGGCAAACACCACGCCTGTGGGAAGCACAAACCGGCAGACGGTTTCCTCAACCCCTCATTTCCGACATGAGGCTTCGGCAGACAGAGAGCGGGGAAGGCGTCGTGCATCAGAACAGCCACTTACTAAATCCCCAAAAAGCCTCATGAAAGGTTCTCCTCCTCCCAGCAGCTATAAAGTTCTTATTTCTAATTTGCTTTAAAAAAAAAAAAAAGCCCTGCGTTTAAAGTGGTGATTGGACCATTGTGTGTGTTGGAGGGAAGCCACTGTTCCATGTGTAGTGAGCTGGACTATCTACAGTGGCAGATCTTCAATGGTTTCCTTTTTAGTGGCTTAAAGAAATAAGACATCGAAGGGAGAAAAAAAGGGGGGGGGGTGAGGGGGTGGGGGTGGGCCATCGGGTTTATGTGGATCCACTGACATCAGCCAATGACCAGGGCTGTCAAGCAGACACCCAAACATGCACTCGCTCTCTTTTCCCACATCCCAACCCAGATCACTGCTGTCTTAACATTGTCCGCACAATGGAAATCCAAACACACAAGAAAGTTGTATTCCAGGCAAAAAGAAAAAAAGTGAAATTTATACAGGAAAAAGATACGCACCCAAAGAAATACATGCTTTCCACAGCGTTTTGGAAATACCACACGGTTTGCCAGAGACCCCGCCTTCTGTCTTTCACTTGAACTACTTATGTAAGATATTATTCTATTGTTTCGGAGAAGAATGTGACAGAAAAGTTATATTTTTATACTACATATCATTTCTTTCTTCATTTTTCATCATTTGGGAAGGTGCAAATCTTAAATTATCCTTTGCATTCTTTTTTAAGACAGAATGTTTCTCTAATTTATTTTTTGTTATTTTGCAAAATGAGATCATACTTCTTGCCAATCAAAGCAAATTGGGGGTGTTACAGTAAGTCTTGGGATTGGAATTGAAGGTTCCTAGCCCAAACATGAGTGGCCTGATTGAAATATGAAGTGTCATTAGCTGGGATACTTTAGATTTGCTGTAGAGCACTGCCAGACAGCAGCATTGCTTAAGTCATACCTCACGCGAGTCACACAGACACGCAATGACAATAGTCTCTCCAACCTTGTCACCAGGCCGATGGATGACTGAGGCAAAATAAACCTCTCAAACTAAATTGTTCAAAATATCTGTGCTAAACCATCATTAAAACGCGGTAGATTGGTACATATATAAGAACACGATAGGTTACATGGATAAAGCAGTTGTGCTGAATCTGATGTTTAAAAACATTTGTGGATCATCTAGGGTTTCCTGAGCCAGACCTACCACCATGGGTGGTGATCACGTATTCCTTTTGAAGAATTGCAAAGCTTGTTACCTGAAGGAGCAAACATGCAGTTTGAAAGAGTTTGACATTATCAACATTATAGAAACACCAGAAGTCTCTCTGTTGCTCGAAAATAATTGACGACAGAGCAGCCTGATGTGCTTTTTGGATAGTGTTGCTCCCTGTTTGTTTTTCCCATTTTGTTTAGTTAAGATATACACTAAGTGAAAGCAAATGAGACTGATAAACAAACACAGTTCTCCTGATCATTACAAAGTATATGAACCATTTCCATAATATGAAACGCGTCAGTTAGCGAACAACAGTAAGTCAACAAACAAACAGTGAAGATAACATTGACTGGAAAACATGCGACAGCTCCTGTTTCACTTGCACAGTGGCATAAAAAAAAAAAAAAAAAAACTTTTGGATGAGTGCAGCCCAATCAGCCATCCAGATCTGATGGATTTCCAAAAAGCTCTAGGATCAGGAACCACTTATGTACAAACTGCCATCTTGGACTTCATACTGACCACTGGCAAAGAACATAGATATAAAGAGCTGATCAGAGGTTGTCTACATTTGGGTGGTAGGTGGGTGGGTGGGTGGTATGCAATAAACAATTATTTTCAATTGTAGGGTGGGTCAGTGTTTGGATTAACTCCTCCTGTATCATCATGGCAAAGATAATTCTCAAATTGTGTTCCTAACTGTTCACGTTTTTCTTGCCAATGCTGAAATCTGACAAAAGAAAAAAAAAAAAAAAACCACGATCCAAAAACAAACATTTAAGGTTTGTTTTAGAGGTGCACACACTGTTCTTCTCTACATGGTGACCCTGGCAAAGCTAAAGGAGGGTTCCATTATCCATTTTCCCACCCCTTGTTTTTTGGTCATTTGGAGTAAACATGTCATAAGAGATAAGAGGGGAGGACGGGTCCCAGAGGACTGAGGACATTCTGTGGGAAAGTATATGAAAGTGGCAGAGGGATGGCGGTACATCTCCTGACCTAACGGGAATGCCTAATCACTGCTCCCTCAGCGCCCTCCTCCCTGTCCCCATCATCACACACAACCACAGATGAGCTGGTATTTCGTCTGTCCGTGTGTGTGGTGTCTTTTATTTTTCTTCCTCTTCTTTTTTTTTTTTTTTTACATCCTCCTTGTTTTCTGACCCATAGAATACTAAATAAGTCTGTACCGTGTGTTTAAAAAAAATGCATACAACCTATTCCTAATAAATCCCTCTGACTGATTAGGCATTGTTAATGATTAGGCATTGTCATTGATAAGACACTGTATTGATTACATATTTTGTCTTTGATTAGGTGCTGTATCGATTAGGTATTGTCAATTATTAAGTGTGGTCATTGATTAGATATTGTCACTGATTAGACACTGTCACTGATTAGATACTGTCATTGATAAGATACTGTACTGATTACATATTTTGTTTATGATTAGGTGCTGTATCGATTAGGTATTGTCAATTATTAAGTGTGGTCATCGATTAGATATTGTCACTGATTAGACACTGTCGCTGATTAGATGCTGTCATTGATATGATACTGTATTGATTACATACTTAGTTATTGATTAGGTGCTGTATCGATTAGGTATTGTCAATTATTAAGTGTGGTCATTGATTAGATATTGTCACTGATTAGACACTGTCGCTGATTAGATGCTGTCATTGATATGATACTGTATTGATTACATACTTAGTTATTGATTAGGTGCTGTATCAATTAGGTATTGTCAGTAATAAAGTGTGGTCACTGACAGAGATGCTTGCAAGTTTTTGCACATCCAAGTCAAGTCTCAAGTCTTTGAGTTAGGGTGACCATGCGTCCTCTTTTTCCCAGACACGTCCTCTTTTTCGGACCTAAAAAATGCATCTGGCCGGGATTTCTAAATCACCAAAAATGTCTGTGATGTGGCTTTTGCTGTCCACAGTCACCATTCATTGTGTGCGTATTTGCATTGCTTTGACCTTTCTCTTAAGGTCATGCCCTCTCGCACACCCCCAATGGACGGTCATGTACACAATCATGCCATAAACATTGGTTAAACTGCATCTCATTCAGTACCTCATTAACACCGCAGCAAAGGCCAAGAGACCTTAAGAAAGCTGTAACGGCATCAAAACTTGAATGGAAAGTTATTATGCTAGCAGTTATTTGTCTTATTAAAGACTAGCCAGCTATGTATTGCGGCAGTTAAGTACAGAGGCAGTCTCACATTGCATTGTCAAGCATCAGCCTTGCACAATGACAGGAACCAAAAGTGACATACACTTATATTTCCTCGTAAGTTAGGAGGGGAATGCATCAACCCCCCCCCCCATTCCTCTTTTTTCGAAAACCAAAATATGGTCACCCTATTTGAGCTATGGTACAAGTCAAATCTCAAGTCTCTGGTCACAAGTCCAAGTCAAGTCTTTTATGCTTGTAATGAGCGTTCGATCATCTGCTGCATGCCATCTGCTGTGCATTGCTATATCTAAGGAATTCAAATCATGTACTGCATTATCATCACTCCTTTAACTGTTAGCATGCAGTATCAGCACTGATTAGTTGTTTGGTATATGATCACTTTAAACAGACTGTTGCAATGCAATATGAAAAAAAAACAGACAACAAAAGCTTTCCTTTAAAAAGTTAATAACTGTATATTGCAACATTCACTCATCTTTTCAAAATATTCGGCAAACAGCAATCTAATCAAGTTAACCTCCCTTAGCTACAAAGCTAGTGACAGGTTAAAGTTAGATAGCTGATGTTGAGCTAACATGTTTGCAAACCATCCACAGGTGCTAACGTTAACATGTCTTTTACATTACCAAGTGACTGACTGACCTATTTGGGTGAGACTTAGGCTCCTTAGGCTCTCTCCCTCTCAGAGACACAAAAAGAAAAAACTCACATACATACGTCACACACACTCACCCACCCATCCAGACCACTCTCCTGGGTGAGTGTGTGTGACATATTTAGGTGAGGCTTGTGTGTAGGCACTGATTCCATGGGTGCTGGGAGCTTGCACACCCATGGGAAAAGGTGAGCACCCACCAGGAAATTATGCTATATTCCGTTTATTTTTACTTTGTGACTGCTCTGGAAATGTTACTGTTGTCCAACAGCTCACTACTCAGTGTTTTCTAAAAATATGGCATACTACATACTACTCATGTACTGATCTTGACATAAAAGTAGTAAGTAATATGTAGTGCCCGGAAAAAAAAAAAATGCAGTACACGACAGTTACCTGGATGATGTACTACTCTGGTGAAAATTTACAGTATACAACCAGAGCTCACTTCGTCGGCTACTGCATCCCATGATGCAACACGGTGATTTCCAACTGCCAAAAAAAAAGAAAAAAAAAAAAGACAAACATGGCAGACAGTGACAGAAGCGGCTCCAACTCAGCTGCATATTTTGGTGTAATAAATCTTCATATGCTTTCTTATAGGGCTACTTTTGCTAGATGTTTGCTGTAATCACAAATAGCCCAACCAATAGCAAACCTGTAGTACACTACATGAGTTCTCATACTTGTATACCATACTGTATACTAGGGTGGGGAGTAGTGTGTAGAACAGTGTATACTGGGTCAGTATGCAGTACACAAGCATGCCATTTCGGACACAGCCATCATCTTTAATCAACAAGTGAGGCTGTGAACTTATTGGCTCTAGGCCACACAGTCCAGAGGTGGCCAATCTAAAAGCACTGCGTTGGCTTTTACTTTTTGAGATTTGAAATCAAGGCTATTGCAAAGGTAACTAATATTCGACACATGTTGTTGTCATCCATTTTAAACATTCTGGGAAATGGATACGTTTTTAATTAAACTTAGAAAGGACAGCGGTAGCACATGTGGCTCTGAAGACGCTAGCAAGTCGAACCTCTCCAGATGTTTAGATCTGGATGATGCTGCTGATGAATTCATCAAGCGCACATCCTCTAGGAGAAACACCTTCCTTCTGAGGGACTAACAGCTGGAATGGTGAGTAAGTCTGTAACTGTATAAGAGTGTTTGCAGTAGCGGTTCTACCTTGTATTGCGCCCTGGGCGAACCCCTCCTTCAGCACCCAAAATGCAAAAGTTGTACGTCTAACCCCACCAACAAAAAAAGCACCATTCTGCACTAACTGTATTTTTATTTAGACAATTTCGCACAAACCAGAGAAAAATGCAACATCTGTGAAACTGTATGTTCACTATATTATGAATGAATTGTGGTTTATTTGGTAGCATTTTGTAGATTGCACTAGCCTAATTGCCTTAGTACTGTATAAAGTTAGAGGTGCGTTATTTGATAGATTCCCCTGCTCCCCCTACCTCGGTGCCCACTTTGACTTGGTTAATTGACCCACATAGTGACCTGATATCATTGACATGACGCGCAAATGAGCGATAGAAATCCGATCGCGCAAATGTCACCATTCCGAATTTTTTTGTGAGGGATCCCTGTGCTGCCCCAAGCCTGGGTGGCTGCCCATGTCACCCATACCTAAATCTGCCACTGAGTGTTTGAATGATATTTAGGTCGGTTGCAACTCTGCTTGTTGAAGTGGCAATCAGTGTACCGATTTGCGTTACGTGTGTTGTATGTGTTGATTTCTTGTGCCACTTTCCCTATTTGCCACTTGCTTGGTGGTAGAGGGAATTGTTCGTTAATCATTTTTTTTATTTGTATTGATGTGGTTGTTGGTTAAAAGAGTGACATCTGACTGACATAGGCATATATGGTGGTATGTTGGTCTTTCCACAGTTTTAAAGCTTATAGTGTTCTGTTCCAAGAACCCACCAGGAGAAAGCAAAATCGGCGCCTATGGACGTGTTTTGTATCTGCAGGGAACAGGGAAAGGGCCTGGAGAAAGCCAAAGAAGTGAAGCACCAACTGCGTTTCGAGTTTGGAAACAATAATAGAAGATGGAGGCGGACGATCTGGTTCCGAAAAGAAACAGTGCTGGATCCGTCATCTGACAATGATTTTGGTATCGCAAGGAAGATGTTCAATTAATACCGGTTTGGTAAATTTAACTTGGTTGTGATTTCCCCCTTTTTTGCATGCAATGCTTGTTTGACAGCTGACCAATCACAAGCGAAGTAGTGAGGCCTGTTGTTTCCCATAACTACTCACCAAAAATGGAGAAGATGGCGGAGAAATTAGTTGTGCTAGTTTCTGAGCACACTGAACTGTATGACATGACAGTTAAACTGTATCGTAACATTCATCATAAAGAGGCCATTTGGAGACAAATTGGACGGATCCTAGGAGTTTCTGGTAAGTTTGTGTTTACTGCTTGTCATTAGCAAAACTAGCCTGTTATGGCAACAATAGACTCTCTCAACTGCTTTTTGTGAAAAAAAATGCTCTGGCCATGCTTTTTCATCAGAAAAACATGCTACTTGTGAACACACCCAATATGTTGCAGGGACTACGAGAATCATCACACTGGTGTGCAGGGCCAGCCCAAGCTTTCATGAGGCCCTAAGCAGAATTTGATTTTGGGGCCCCTCCACTGCCCCGGCACCACCAATACTATTGATTGCTGTCAATGCTTGATCATTTGCACACCTACTGTAAATCTAACACACCCATTATCAATTTTATTAGTTCTTGCTGTGTTGCTTACATCATACCAGGGTCAGCCTTGCATATTTTTACCCTTTCTTGGTTTTTAATCCTAAAAGGTAGCAAACTCACAAGAGTGGTCTGGTATTAATTTGCATTTTAATATTCAAAGTGATACTGTATGTGGCATACTGAACGTGGTGTACTGAAAAGTAGCAAAATAAACCAGCGGACAATGCATTTATTGTAAACAAGTTAACCACTTTAATTGCTTTTGGTTTAAAAAATTTGCAACTTGCAAAAGTGTAGAACATACTACGGAGTATTAGGGCACATTGAGGAAAAAAAATTCTGAGATTTTGAGAATAAGGTCATAATATTATGAGAATAAAGTCGGAATTTAATGAGGGTAAAATCATGAAATTTTGAAGGAAAAAAACACAAGTTTTAGGAAAATATATTACCAGCAACCAACAAACTGGGCGAGAGTCCAGTCATTGTCAGCCTGAGCCTGCTTCTGGCAACTGCTGTTTGTCTCAGGCGTTGTGCCTTGCCATTCGCATCAGTCAACAGGTAACTTTACTTAATCAAAGGTTTGATAAATGCGGTTTTGCTTATTGAGCAAATACAAACACAGGTTTACAGTTTTGTTTATTTTAACGCAGGCTGCAGACTGCTTTTTTGATATTTCCCCTCTAAAATAACACGACTTTTTCCTATAAAATTACAACGTCATTCTCGTAATATTATGACCGAAGGATATGTCCTTTTTGCAACATTACATTAGTCTTACTGACTGTGCTTGCATCAAAATGCAGTTAACATCCAGTATAGTGCACATACACATGAACGTGACACCAGCTCTGACAGAGGCAGCGGGAATTGATTAAACCAGTAGTATTAGCTAGCCACCCCTTTAACATAACATTGCATTTTGGTATGATTACCACTGATATAATATATCACACACACCAAAATAAATTCAAGTTCTCTTGTGGGATATTCCAAGCATTCTTGATGGCCCTCTGGTGGCCAGGGGGGCCCTAAGCAGCCACTTAGCGCACTTATGTGTCGGGCTGGCTGTGCTGGTGTGATTGTGTGCATCAAAGGGTTAAATCAAGCATTTATGAAGTGCTTTAGAGGAGATTTCAAAATATCGTGATATGTATTGTGTATCGCGATATTATTTATAGGCCAAATTGCCCAGTCTTAGCATAGGTTATCACAAATGGCACAGCAGCCATAGGTGTGCTCGCCATGGTTACGGTGTCGTTGCTGCAGCTTACAGTCATCTGTGGCCGCGCGCATGCATAAAGTAACACATGATAATAAGGGAGGGAATGACATCCAGCTTGTCAGACATTTCCTTAATGTGCCAAAAAAATTAAAATAAAATAAAAATTGTTCACGAGTTCCAAATCTTGAGCCCGAGTCGAGTGTCAAGTCTTTTGAGGACGAGTCTCAAGTTAAATCGCAAGTTACTGTGTGTGCAACTTAAGTGTGACTCGAATCCAAGTCGCAAACTCGAGCCCCCATCTCTGGTCATTGATGAGGTATTGTCATTGATTAGGTATTGGCATTGATTAGATATTGTCATTAATTAGGTGCTATATTGATTAGATAATGTCATTAATTAGGTACTGTATTGATGAGATATTGTCATTAATTAGGTGCTATACTGATAGGATATTGTCATTGATAAGATACTGTATTGATTAGATACTGTAATTGATTAGGTGCCATGATTGATTAGGTACTGACATGAAGACTGTCTGAGTTCCAGATCATGGGCATTTGCCATGGTTTTGGAGCATTATGTCAAAGACTCTGAGGTTCGTCTAAGTCCTGTCAGGTGATATTATTTAGCTTTGAGACCTTCTGTACTGCATTTAATACAGCTCAGCACATGACCCAGAAAAGTCCTCCTTTTTTACGTTCGAGTACATTTGTTTTAACCTTAATTGGTCTCTCTTTAGTGAGAGCACATTCCATTAATGGACTATTCATGATATAGTTCCGAAATGCGTGTGTGTGTTGTGTGTTTTTATAAAATTTACTGATCATTAAGGCAGACTCAAATCAAACAGGAAATGGATCAAGCTTACTCTAAATATTTGCATTGGGTAGAGAATGGACCCAGTGCTACAGCACATCATTAAAACCAGACCGTAACATGAAGCAAGTGTTCAGTGTCTACAAGAGGCCTAGTAATCTAGAACTCTCAGTAAACATTAAGATCAAAAAACCCCCAGGGCCTAGTTATTTTGGGGTTTACACATTTTAAAACCATACAACAAAAACACTGCAGCTATGGGGAAAGGAAAAGAGAGAGAGAGACAAAAAAGAAGCTCACCAAAATAGCTAAAGGCTCTCCTGACAGATGGAGACAACAACAGCTTTTAAAGACATTGTGTTTCTGACTGATCAGCTCCATCACTTTACAGTACCCATATGCAATGGGAGGAGAGAGCGCCCCACCACCACCACCACCACCACCACACCCAACTATGTAATGTTTAATTGGCCCAGTAATAAAAATGAAGGGAAAAAAAGGTGTGTGTGTGGGGGGGGGGGGGGGGGCTGTTGGGCCTTTTTTGGCAGGCACACTTCTCCATCTGCCAAAGACATTGACATGCTTGGCGACTCTGCCAAAAACAACTCATAGATTAAGGTAGAAGTGTTGCACACCAGCACGAAGTGCCCATTGAAAATGTTCTCGCAACCATTTGGTCTCTGCAAATGGGGACCTAATGAACGTGATTAATAAAACAAGTTCATTGAAATGAAGCGTAATGCAGATGGGAAGGTAAATGGTACCTTGGCCTTTTCTTCTTTTTTAAATCCCCTCAGTGTGGAACCAGTGGGAGCTCTGAAAGTACAGGGCTTTAACCACCCTTCCACCCTCCTACTCTCCTACCCGCACCTCCTACCCACACCTCCTACCCCAGCCTCAGCCAGACTGTGAGGAGCAATGGGAAAACAGCAGCAGATGGTTCTCAGATGTAAGGTGAATGGTGGAGCTGAATGGATGTAACCTAGTCATCACCACTTAAATGTCAATGAAAATGAAATAACCATATCTAGTTAAAATTCACTGCTTCTTCACTATTAATGTATATACTGTATATATATAACCCCACTAAGAGACTCAGGTCTCTTTGATATCTCTGTTCTGTGTTCTTAAAGACTATTACATAATAATTTCTATTCATGAGGTGTTACATTTATAATTAAAATATATTATGATGGTAATTCCGTGTGTGATATGCATGTTTAAAAGGGAAGGATTAAAACAAGTTGGAATAAAAAATGTGACAGATAACTAAGAGCTAAGAGCTGTAAACATCTCATAAGTTGTGTCCAGTTCTCAGGAGGAGAGGAAGCACTCTGTGAGAGGTAATGGTATCTCCAACAGAACACAACTTGCATATTTCTTTTCCAGTCAATGGATATTTATGTATTACACATCTCACTCATGGAAGAACCAGCTGATGTGAATTCCAGGATTCATGGGGAGAGAAAAAAAAGAGCCAAACTTTCAACCAACAAACTGGAGAGATTCAAGACTTGTGGCTTGAGACTTGGCAAAAATACTAAAGACAGTCACGAACCGAGCGTGTGCAGTAAACAAGAAGTCACGCAAACACACACTCCACATGCAGCGATATTTGTTTCTGTTTCCTTGCTCCGTTCTTGTTTGTGTAGTATGCCTTTCAGTGTGGGAAGAGAGAAATGTGGAAATCTGAGGAACTGAAAAGAAAAAAAAAGTAGATCCAACACTCTGAACTTGTGAGTGATGGTTTAGATTGGAAGGGGAATGAACAAACTCCTTTAGTTCATTCCAGAAATCTGTGCTGATTTGCAAGCTGATGTGTATTGTCTTGTTTGTCTTATTCAAATGCATAAATCAAATTTTATTAGCATCAGTAAAACAATGAGCTGGAAATCGCTGTCTTTCTTCTTTTGTTCTTTGCTGTTATTATTAAATCCTTTGTCCACATGGAGCTACAACAGAATCAGATTTAAAACTAGATAAATTATAAAATCGCTCCACAGGACCACTCTGTGGGACAGAAAGTAAAAAAGACAAAAAAAAAGTCGTCACAGGAAACTTCAGAGGAACAGTTCAAGAGTTCAGGACAGGTTCACAGCACTTCATTACATAATCCCCAGCTGATTCAGCTACTGTCTCTAGGAAACCCCAAAATCATCGCCTATGGTTTTGGTTGTCCAACAGATAGTGAGTTAGGCCCATAACACACTGTAGTCTAAACGCAGTTAGGCAACATAAGATATTATGTTTGACTGTGTTGAATAAAACCTCTTGGCTCTTCTATAAATTCATATAAAATCATAGCTGTGCAAGGTGATTGGAGGAAATGGCCCATAAACTGATACTGGGAAGGCTTTTAACGTAGAACACTGGTCTGGTATGTTTCAGACACGAACAAATTCAATTACTGTGGAGCTTTGGTCTCCGAAGGCTCCACGGATAACTGACTGAAGCACGCAGTACGACGTTATTCCATGTCCAGCAATCTATCGTGCTCTGGCCCATTCCTACTTGTCTGTGTAGCTGTCTGACTTTTGACAGTTCTCTGTTGCTTAATCTGTCATTGAATCAAAACGATCCAAAAATTCTCTCTTTATAATGGAAAAAAAAATATGCATTGCCATGGATACAGAGTCCAAACAGTTTTGACAAGTGCTGATGAGACAGTGGTGTGAGAGTCAGTCGGGTCTGGGCTAAATGATTGCATGGCAGAGACCTGATGTCACGTCTTAATCATTTTGTTTTCAATCACAGAATAAATTGTGAAAATCTAAGAAATTTCTAAAGTGCTTAGGCATTAAATGATCCTCATAGTGACAGAAATGTCAAAATTTCAGTGCATGAAATACAAGACTTTTATGTTTTCTTCTTTTCTTTTCTTTTCTTCTCTCTCTCTCTTTCTGTCTCTCTCTCTCTCTCTCTCTCTCTCTTTCTCGCTCTCTTTTCCTTTTTTTTGTTTTTTGAGAGTGAGAGAAACCAAAACCCAATGTTTGGGTACGATGAGGTTCAGCGGTGTTGTCGAGACAGCCGGTTTTGGGTTGTTGAGTAGCACATCAAGGGCTGTCCTTTAGTCAATCAGACTCCCTTCTGTGGAAGTTCTGAGTTGTACACTAGCTAATTTTCTAATATAACGGGAATGTATCTAACCACCACTGCAAATGACAGTGGCTCGTGGTTTAGGGTTCACAGCAGGGACCAAGGGGTTGCTGGTTTGTATCCCAGACAGGGCAGGGCACACTGGGATGCTGACTTACTACTGGAAGGCGGCTGGTTCTAATATCTCTGTCCTGTGACTGCTCCTGTTGTACTCTTCAGTCAGGCACTGAAAGCTAAGCGAAGCATAGTTGCTTCATTGATTAAAAAAAATCTATGCATAACTTTCAACTTCCAAAAAAACTGCAGTGTACAAGGTCCCTGTACAGGTTTCTGGAAAGTCCAGATTTGGGAGTACGATTAACCTTATCATTGTTTTATCATGGATACCCTTCAGAGAATGGCAGCTTTTTATCTTCATCTATATCTACATCTGTATCTGTATCTGTATCTATATCTATGTTGATATATTGGATATAGTTTATATAATACTGTATGTATATATATATATATATATATACACACACACACACACACACACACACACACACACACACACATATATATACATATATATGTATATACACACACACAAGAATCACAAGGTCTGGTGCTAGAACTGGAGCAGTCACAGGGAGTGGAGTAATGACATGGCAGGCACTGTGTTTTCCTCTCAAAAACCAGCAGATTATGTCACTGTAATACACACACTCCGACTCTAATCATTCTGAGGTGACTTATGCTGCTTGGGTTTCTACCACTGTGGTTCTGTTAGCCGTACACCGGGTCATTTGAAATAAAAACATATAACTGGATGCCTAGCTTCAGACGGAAGTATGCGAGGGTAATGGCCAATTCAACAATGTTGTTAGCAACGCTTTTTAAAACACTGTAAGGGATTCAGTCAACAAAGACGTTGCTATGTTAGGTAATAAAGTTGTAATGTATGCATAGGGTAATCAATGCTTAAAACAATACAATAAGATCAATTAGGTTCCTTTGGAGGTCGACTATTTGAACTTGAGGCGAAACAAAACAAATCTTTTGGGACTGACTTCACCTATTCTTAATAATGCAATGAAACGCTCTTGGAATGTCACAGTGCTAATCCCTGATTACATCATCACTGTTCCTTTATTAAAACAAAGCATGACAGATTGTTCTCTGTGCTTATTAAAGACTTACAGATTAATGTTGAGTCATACAATTTTCTCAAGTCTCATGGGTGTGGTGGTCTTCCCCAAACACCTCCCAACCTATTCACTCATCCTTTGCCCATCATTATGCTCAGATACAGTTGTCGTTATGGTTGTAGGAAACTCAGTAACATCAAAAAAACGTGTCTCTTCTCAAATTAAAGACAGTAACTTCAGTAATCATACAGTGAGAAAATTTAATAGAACTCTTATCAAAACTTAGTTTTATTACTCCTCCCTTCAACCACTTATTAGACACCATCCATCATCCCCCCCCCCCCCCCCCCCCCCCAAATAAAAGTAATTAATAAAAGACTGGAATGGTTTGGCGGAATCTTTTTCCTTCCTCTGGTGGAAACCTTGACTTCCTCGGTGGATGCCCAGCTCCAGCTAAGCAGATGGCGATGAAATGCAAAAGCTTTATTTTCTCTGTGGATTGCTTTATTAACCACTTCAAAGCCCCGTTGTGCCTCAGACGCCAATGGAAGAATGTCAGGGTTTCCCCCTCTGACGACACCATGAGGTGGGTCTTTACATTGAACAGACCTTTTGCACAGGAAGAAAACAATGTCTCTCCCACTGGCACTGTTTTCGTTCAATTTTTATGGTTTTCATTTGTTTGGACTTGTCGTTCCCTTATTGAGTGGTGACACCCAAATACAGTATGCCGAAACTATTTCTTGATGGAACAATTACTCTGAAATGTCAGAGGGTCTCCAGGACCCTAAGTGTAATGTTATTAATGGTAGAGTTCTCTTTCGACAATGAGTGAGGGGTGTGACTGTGGTAGTCTTGGATTACAAAGCTTCTGTCCTTATCCCTTTGCACTGTCTCAGTGGGTGTTGCCTCCAGGCAATGTTGGGTATTACTAAGATTCTTTCTCACAGATGACTTTGAGATAGGACAAAAAATGTATGACATGGTTGCTCTTTGGAAGAATGTGACATTCTCTCTCTCTCTCTCTCTGTATATATATATGTGTGTGTGTGTATATATATATATATATATATATATATATATATATATTTTTTTTTTTTTTTTTTTTTTAACAGAAAGCACTGACACTGTGTGATTTTGGAGCAGATGAGCTGAGCTGACAGAGGCAGGACATAAAACACAGGCTCAGTTTACACTGTGTTTGTGTCTCTGAGTAATGATTTAGTCGAAATCATTCGTCATTGGTCCCCTCTGTGTTTTCAGTAATTGAGTCTAATGTCTAGTTGTCAACTCCACACCCAGACTGTGCACTGTTTAAAAAAAAAATCTCAAAATCGTAACTGGAAACACCAATGTTTGAAGATAAACATTCAGTTCACTTCAACAATCTACTTCTCTTAGGCTTCTTTTAGACAGTTTGGTCATGTATTATACTATCAATGCAAGACCACCCCAGAACACAATGAAAAAAGAATCTTATAGTTATGTTTTACCCTCTTGCTGAAGTGTTTCTACACCTCAGTTACCACCATGTTTGTGGTTTCCAAACATTTCTTTAAGCACACTACTTTCCATATCTGCACCACTTTCCATTTCTAGCAGCGTGGCAATGGAGCAAGTACTGAAAAATAGTCTTCTTGGTTTTAAAGAAAATTAAAAGGTCGTTCGGTTTATTCAGACGGGCCTGATTTAAGCTGAATGTTTTTAATTCAACCATAACCTCACCCAAGCATGAGACTGCAATTAACTGGTATGCAGTGCTCATTAAATAGAAATTATTAGTTCCAATCCAGACGCCTACTTTCTGGTAGCATGTACTCAGTCAAAGGAGAGTAAATAAAACACATAGCACTTAGTCCTGTTGTAAGCACCTGGTCTGATATTGTCTGTCCAGATGATTCAAACTCTTCTCCTTTCTAGACTTTGTGTAGTCAGAGGCCGTTACAGAATATTATCCAGCATGTGCGCCAGGAGAGAGAGGGAAAAAAAAGCCGCGGATTTGATTTCCTAATCATTTTCTGGACCCTAGACTCGTCTGCACTTCTCCCTCTTCGGATGTTAACACGCTACGCTAATGCTAACCTCATTAGAAGGGTGTATGTGGTAATTCACCGACTACTCCACGAGAAGGACAAAGGCCAACCTCACAATCTCACAGGAGAACGGCTGTGGACCACCATACCAAAAAAAACGAGAGAGAAATGTTCACGGCTCCTCAGCTGTTTTCACTTTTTTGGCCAGCTTTCTTCAAGTGACTGAAGAAGTCCCACTAGATAGCACGCATATATGCTACAGACCTGACCTAAGATCCTCTTGTGTGTGAACGTCTGTTCTCCTTTCATCTCTCTTTCTGGAGAAACACATTTTTCTCTAATGTTCTCTGCAAACAGTCTGCCCTGGTCTGATTGATTACAGACCGCTGTACAATACCCACTCCCAGATTTCAGAGGGCATTCCATCAAAAAAAACCCCCAAAAAACATTGCCTTTGCTTTTTTGGGGAAAAAAAGAACTTCCATAGGTATCAGAGTCTGCTTTAAATTAATTTGAGGTCATGAGATTGATCGGTTTTGCTATGGACCGGCGTTGCGAAACGTGATCTTTATCCCCCATTTCCAATGGAGAGGCTCTTTGGCTGATAAGGTCTGTTGAAGGGGATAGAAGTGTTTGAAGGCAGTTGGGTGCACAGCGGTTGACAGTAGACAGTGCACTGGCCCACACAGATCAAATGCGCTGTGTTTGTGGGCCGCTGCAGTCGCTCCGGCCGCTCTGATGATAAGAGAAACGGGATGAGTCTCTCCAGACGGGCTCTGCTGTCCCCAGAGCAGATAAACAGCTTCCTCTTTCGAAAAAAGACCCCTGCTCCTTGCTTTTTTCGGATAAGGCGTGCATTCAGCAAAACATTTTTTCCTTGAAAACCCCGTTCGCTTGTTAAACGGCAAGTTCGGCTTTCTCAGAACAGGAGGTTTGTTGGACCAGACCTTAATCTGGTGCAATCGGGTTTCATATCTTGCCATCAGAACTATGGGAATGTGACAAAGACTTGAGATGCTCAAAGAATCATTTTATTTTATTTTGAACTTTGTCCAGCAGCATTTGTAATAATTCAAATAGTTTCAGATGATTGCACAAATAACTGACTGACTGTATTACTGATTGACTAACTGACTGATTGAATGTATTACTGACTGCCTGAATTACTTACTGGCTTACCCACTTTATTACTGACTGACTGTATTACTGACAGACTGTATTACTTACTGTACTGTACTGTACTTACTTACAGACTGCAGGGGCATTGGACTGCGGGTAATGGCCGACTAACCGGGGCCCTTCCTGGACGGGGGGCCCTCCAAAAGCCTCAGAAATAAGGTGGAAGGAGGGAAGGGGAGGGGAGGGGGGACTGATTGAATTACTGACTGACTGAATCAGTGACTGGGTTGACTGACTATCTGAATGAATGAATGAATGAATGAATCAATCAATCAATCAATCAATTAGATATAACTAATGAATTATGATCTTGAATTGTGCTATGTAGACCTTGAATGGACAGTGGTGATGCTGTAGCCCTGAGGTTGTCCATCAATTCTCTCCCACCTCAAAGCCTCAGGCTCAAACTGACTAGTGTGAACATATTCAGGCAGTTTAGATAAACCATCAACAAACAACAACAACAACAACAACCATAAAAGGAGGAAAAGAGGAAAGGGAGGAAGGAAGATTATCAAGCGCTCACAGTTAGCCTCAGGGAGATCCACCATAAACAAAGATATCCTCAAACTATTAGTCATTAGAACAAAAATTAGAGACACAGACTAAAGTAAACTTATGATCATACAATCCCTACTAAGACATTACTTTTAAATATGGACTGCATATGTGTACATGCTGAAGGTATGGGGGAGACAGGATGCTTAACGATGTGTTTCGGGATGTCATGGTGAAAACTAAAGCAAGCACTGTGGGAGGTATGGGTGTGGCCGATCCGACAGAACCATCAGGCTAGAATTATGAGGTAAGAGATTTCTCACTGCTGTGTTATCACAGCTGACCAGATCTGTTACACAAACTTGGTTTTAAACGGCAAAATCCTGCTTTAAATTATGATATTAGCATCATGCAATATTCCCCTTATCTTTAAACATGTCTCTGTTTCTTTTTTTTTGTTTGTTTCTCTCTGTTTCTCTCTTTTTTTTTCTGGATTTCAGAGAAAACGTTCAGCCAGTGAACATGTCAATATGAGGTTCAGTTTCTATGAAAAATACAGATTTTTATCCAAGGTTTAATCAAAGTTGGCCACTGTTCACGTACTAGGCCACAGACAAATGATCAAATGAAAAAGTTCCACTGAGGCCCAAAATTGGTTTGAAACTACATTTGTTTGCAGATTCCAAACTTAGTCAGCTACAGTGAGGTACTGCCAAAGGGGTCAGTGAACTGAGTGTAGCTATGAACATAGACATGCGTGATATAGCAGGAAACAAACAATATAAACAATAACAAAACCAGGACCCAGGAGCCAAACACTGGTCTTTCAGATCCACAGAAACGCTGTCAAGAACAAATCGTGGATGTGACACAGTCACCGCCAAGTCTAGATACGGCTCCAACTCACTTTGAACAAAACTCTGCTTTTTGTCCAAACTCTGCTGTCTGGAGTGTATACACTCAGTTAAGACTAATAGGAAAACTCAAAGCATCTCATCTTCTTTATTTAGATTTAGGAGTAAACACCCTCAGATCTAACAGTAACAATAAGCTGTCATGACCAGGGTTCTCTAATGGTGCCTTCCCTCTATTCCTGACATAAATACCACCAAATTCATTTATTTCATCACCTCGCTCTCATCAGCAGAGAAAAGGTACATTCCTGTACAAATCTAGAATGAAACCAGAAATTTTTGTCTCATATTTACACCTATGACTAAAAGTACCTCCGTAAATATCTAAAAAAAAAAAAAACACAGTTGAACGTAATTGGCATTTTGAGCAACAGACAGACGGCAGGTGCACGTAGATGTGTGTCTGTTTATGTCTGTTTGTGTTTTCTTGTCTCCTGCGTGCCGCAACATTGGGATTTACTAATACAAACCACGTCAAGAGTGTCTGTCTACAACACACTTCTTGGAAACAAAGTAAACATTTAAACTATTTGGAAAAACACATAAAACACAAACACAACTTTGGTTCAGGGCGTCTTAACTCAATGAAACGGTTAATGTACTCGTAAAGATGTAAGCAATAAAAAATATCTCTGTGAAGGGATTCAAGATACAGTGGCTGATGTTAAGTGCACTTAAGTATGTGCACTGGTATTTGCTTGACTGGCAGTTAAAAACAGGTTGTTGACATGTAGTGTTGGAATACAATGGAACAATCTGCCTTACACCAACAACGAGAGGAGACTGTCTTAATTTTATAGTTTCCATAGAACACACAGGTTTGTATAAGATATTTACAGTGAATCTTGGCACTCTTATTAGTACAAATAAATAGATCATTAGCTCCTCCAAAGTATTGGTCACTACAGACTGACTGTCATTTTGGTTTATTTGAAAGGAATACTTCTGACTCCATTACTCCAAAAAGAGGAGTTCTTCTTTTTTTGGGGGGGGGGGGGGGGGGGTGAAAAACAAACAAACAAATAAACAAAAAAAGATAAGTCTTCAAAATATAAGAACCAATTACTGCTACAACACAATGGAACTGTTTGGTCATCTCTCTGAAATGCAGATTTCAACCAAAAAGATGGTTACTGTGATCTTCAGAGGAATGCTTTCAGACTCCGTCGGTTTTCCTTGGATTGTTCTTCCGTGTGAAGCTGCAGCTGCTTCTGCGCTAGTTTATATCAAAAGGAATCTACAGATGAGAGGATGGTCTGTTTCTCAAAGGCATCAAGCAGACAGAAGAAGTACATGGCGACATTTCGGCTGCAGACAAAACGGGAATATCAAGAACAGATGGTTATGGAATGCTTGAGACGACTGAAAGACAAAATTCTCAGACCGAAATGGCTTCTCACAGAATGTGCTGCCAGATTCCTTTGAACCACCTCTCGTGCGTTCCCCTTTATCTTTTGCCCTGTTTTCTTGTAGGACCTATCTGAACAACGTTGGCTCAGTTTTCACAGGTGTAAACATCTTCACATGTCAGGGCCCTGGTGCATGCTTGGCTTCTCGTCTGAAGGTAACACGGCAAGAACTTTGTCTCTTGACCCTGCGTTCCACAGAAGCAGAACTTTGTCTCCTTAGGTCTCTGGAACCTGTTTTGGTCTCTTGAAGTCTCTTGGAACCATCATCAAAATGACTTTGTTACTTTCAAACAGGTCTGTCTCTCAGATCTTCAATACACAGGTCATTTGTTCATTGACCTCAATAAAACGGTGGCAGTGTGAACCCAAAGTCTTTTCTCGACCCAAAACACAATGTTTTCCACTTCTATGCACGGCGATGGCAGTGGCCACTATGAAGTGTTGTGAAACACGCATTCTTTTTTCCATATTTAATTTAGTGAGGATAAGGATTTTTTCCACTGAAATAAATCATCAAGTGGTGTCAGAATTACAAAGCACTCACCATTAGGTACCCTGCTGTTTTTAATATACAGCCATCCAGAGTAACAGAGAGAGAGAGCGAGAGAGAGAGAGTGAGAGAGAGAGGGAGAGACAAACAGATGGTTGCATTTACTCTGGTGAAGTTCAAAGCTGGACTGTATTTTGATTCTCCTTTAGTTTCAGCTCAGTGTACTGTGGAGATAAACCTCGTTCTTAGTCATTCAGTTGAAGAGGTTGTTTGTGCCAACAGATACAATCACGTTTAAGTTTCAGGCCATCTCAAGTCTCTAAGTTTAACAAGAAAACAATCCGGAAAAATGAAAGAGTCAAGAGTCAGGAGAACTTTGATTAGGTACATTTGTTGATGTTTCACACAATATAATGATATTACCTTTAAGTTAATGATTTTTCAAACACATGTAACATATCGGGGACCATAATATCTGCCCTCTTCAACACCACAGAAAACACATTAATCCTGTTACATCCATTAGCAAAAATCATAGTTTGGAGAGCTCAAAGAAGGGAAGTTGGAAATTCACAAGGATTTTAACAGTTTGTTCAGTCATGAATAAAGATGATGCAGAACAATGATAATTCCATAACCCATGACTGACATGTTCTGTTCGGACATTGCTGGGTTGATAAGAGGAAGCTGTCTTCCTAGTTCAGAACTTGCTGGCACATCCAAGTTTTTACATGAAACAACTAGCTATGAGCACATGAATTTTGTATTTGAAATTGCATCATGATTAATTTACAAGAGTTGGGTAAAGTTCCCTAAAGTTTCACCGCTAATATACACCAAACATTTATTTTATAAAGCAGCAAAGCACTAAATGACCTTCCAATGTTCTTCATCTGAGCGGCCAGACGAGTCCTTGGTACTGAACAAAGTCTGCATTACTATTGCATTCATCTCATTTATCTTTCTAGACCAGAGAAGTTTTGGTGACATCTCTTTCGGTTTGTGTGGTGACATTTTAAAATGTAAACATCTAATATTTGTGACTATACGGACGAATAAGACAAGGCTTGGTGTATATTTCAGCCAATCAACATCCAGGGCCAGAAGTACTCCTTTCTTGTAAGCAGCAGTACAGTTGTGCTCTGGAATAGCTCAAAACATTAAAAATAATAATAGGTTTTTCATTTTAAAAATATTAGTTTGACACAAACCATCCAAGGCCAGTCATTATTTTAACAAATGAGCTAACGGGAGTTTGATGTCACACAGGGCCCGGGAAGAGGTTAAAACAAGAAGTAATTAGGTCAGAATTTGTTTTTATAAATTTAATTAATTGACTCCTTTGCAAAGTTAGTGTGACATCTGGCGTGCCACCAGATTCAGCAGGTGAAAAATTACAGTGAGGATATCCTCACAGAGAAAATTGCTCTTTTTATTTGTACATCAGTGACATATAAATCTGTTGTTGCTGTGGAAACATCCAGTGCTGTGGAGACACTCTTTGGAGAGACGTTTGAAATCACATAAAATCACATACTGTTTGTTTATTGATTGATTGATTGATTTATAAACACACTAAGTTACTGGTCAATGTATATCTTATGCACCACAGGCTACTGGCCTCATTGTTGGTTCTGAACATGTGAATAATATTTGCTTGTGTAAATAATGTTGACCTCTTGACCTCATGAACCTTATCTTAGTTCCCATCAAGAGGCCAGACTAACTTCCCTCATTAGTCAGTCTTTGAACCAAAGGATTTTGTGAATCTTTAATGTGCTATGCTGTGTGAAAGGAGCATGGTTGTAATCCAATACACCACCATTCAGTGGAGTGTAAACCCAGACAGAGACATGGAACCAAGGTCCTGGATCAATCAAGGAAGCATGGCTTTGGGTCACGACAGTGTAGTTACGAAACACTGTGATTCCAGAATATTCCAATTTAGAGTTCCAGGACAGACAAGTGGTAAGATATTACATTACTGAGCAAGCAGGAACATGGGAGCGTCCCTTAGAGGGAAAACATGAACTTGGGCAGTGGAATAAGTTATTTTCCAAAGCCCTTCAAGCAAAAAAAAAAAAAAAAAAAAGAAAGAAAGAAAGAAAAAAAATTGTCAGTCATTTTGTCGTATGTTCTTTCTGCAGCTGCAATATTTCTTTTCAAAGCCAACAAATGCTAAAAAAAAAAAAAAAAAGAAAGGCTGTTTTTGAGTGTGGTTAACCATTATCACTCAAAGGTACGCAATGCGGATAATAGCTGAGTTTATGATAGTACAGTCATCAGGTTACTGGCATTGTTTGTTTGTGAATTTATTCATTTATCGTTTTCATGTGTTTCTCTAACAATTCTTTGGCATGAAATGTGTTCAGTGTCGTGTTTTCATGAATTTGTTCCCTAAAAACTGATCAACTCCATGCTTGTGTCTTTCGACAGGAAGACAGATGCGGTGGCTTTTGGGGGCAGTGCTGTTATTAATGTGACGTGACATCATCGCGTGGTCTGTTAAACAGCAATCAGACTCTTCTCTTCTTGTTGCCCAGCAATGCAATCCAGATGTGCTTTTGATTAAAGGTTTAAACCAGATTGAAGAGGTGGGTGGGGGCATATTCATAGGAGGGGGGCTGGAAAGGTGGTGGTGGTGGTGGGGTGTGTGTGTGGGGGGGTGGTTGCAGAGGGTTATACTATAGGTCAACCCAATGTATTCTAAAACAAGGGGTTTTATAAATTTCCTTTAAAACAAAAACATCTGGCTAGAAATTCCCTTACAATTTTCACCCTCATCCATTCTCTCTCTCTCTCTCTCTCTCTCCCTCTCTCTTTTGCGCTTCGTTACATCTGGGTCAACCATGCCTGATAATCGCCATGAAAATTCCCTCCTAATTAGATCCACCACTCGGTTCTAGGCCCTTGCATGTTCACAAACTGTGGGAAAATCAGATTAAGGCCAAAGAAATACTTTCTCCTCTTTAATCGTTTCAAAGCAGGAGAAGCTGTCCATACTAAAACACACCTGGTCTTATGACACTGTGAGGAAATGAATATTCATTACCTTTATTTTCGTATAGGAGTCGTAATGTCATGACGGTCTACCTCGGCAGAGAGCAGTTGGGGTTTTAAATGACTGGAGTAATTGTACGATGAGCCCCAAGAGCTCCGGCCAATCAGCACTTACACATGTGTGGAGATATCCATTACCACAGCATCTGTGTTAGTTTGTATTCTGCATTTTCCAGTTGGCTGGACATAGTACGCATGACTGACACAGGTCCTGAGTGACTCCTATTGTGTTGTGTGTTTCATCGAGTTGAAAATTAACTTTCAGCTACTAACAAGCTAACCAGGGACTGATAACTCTCCGTATTTCAGTATTTCTCATTATTTCTACTTTCCTCAAAACCACTAGCACTGTCAAATACTACAAATTCAGTTTGCTAAAGCAGCCTGTCTGAAGCTGATGGAGTGTGGATTCCTGGCCTGCTTGGTTCAGGAATAGTTCAGCACACTGTTGTGCTTGAGTTTGTTTGGGCTGCTGACGGAGGCACTGTGGGATTGCTCCTCTTTCTGAGGATTACGGATCAAACACACACGTCCAGGCATCGCACATGGACCTCACACCAAATATGTCATAAAGTCATAAAAGAAACCAATTTTTTAAATTTTAATTTGGAGTAAAACTGGTGTTTCCAAAGCTTTTTACATTAAGGACATGCACGCAAAAGCAGCAATACTTGTTGAGGTTCCTTCATGAAAAACCTAATGCCTTTTTTAATAGACACCCCCCCCCCCCCACGCCTTCTGCCACCAGCCTGGTCACCTAAATATGACTCACCTATAAGAAAATCATTCCATTTCACTTTTCAGTCACCACTCATGTCTCTCCTCACAGAGCAGGACTAAGACTCAAGGGAACATTCCCACACAGGTGTCCTGTGCCACTCTCTGCCAAAACAGAACATGTCCCCTTGTCAGCCTGCTAATTGTGGCAGCTTGTCTCAGTCTGCTCCCTCCCAACACACACACACACATGCACACACACACAAACACACACACACACACACACACACACACACACAAACACGTTTTTCTGGGCGTTTACTTATTCCATTTATTCAGTTGGTGGATGACAGACAGGCGAAGCTGACAGCTGAGTGACCATATGGGGAGTCTGAGCAAAAGTGGGAACTCCCTTCATATCTGTCTTGTGCTCCAGCAGTGGGAGCAGAGGAGGGAAAGCATCGGTCAGTGGTGGAGGCTATAGTCAGAGTTGCCATAGCGATGATGTTACCTGTTGGTGTATTTTTGATGGCTTGCATGTGGAGGTTGTGGCTTTTGTTAAGGGCAAAGGGTCGTTCAGGGTTGAAAGTTCTCTGTGGAAAGGCACCCCCCCCCCCCCAAAAAAACAAACAAACAACAACAACAAAAAAAAACAGGTGGAGCAAAGAGCAGAGGAAAGGTAAGAGTGGCTCAGTTCCCTGTGTTTGGGGGACACAATAAAAACATCAAGTGTGATCCCTGTCCATCAAGCTGTTTGTGTGTTTGCTTTAGCAAATTAATGATTCGCCTGTTTTTTCTCAGTCAGTTTTTTTTTTTCTTTTCTTTTCTTTCTTTTTTTTTTTTTTGACTGATTTATAATATTGAGGTAGCTCAGAATCGTACGTTGGGAAATATTTTAACTTGACTTGCCATTTAAAGAAGACATTTGCTCCTAGTGGTAAGCTAGGGGCCACCAAAACACTGTAGAAATGTGGAAACATTTAATGAATACAAATGCCTCACCACATGTTCAATAATGTAGAGGTAAATATGGTGAGAAATTTATTTTATTTACACTACGAACATATTATATTATTTAAACATATATTATACATTATTTTACACACAAGACTGAATGATTAGTGCCCTTGTCTATGTTCAGTAAGCCAGGCAAAACAAAAATAAATGTTAAATGTTTGTTTTTCACAGAAAAAACGCTTATTTAGTGAACGTGTATGGTGCCTTTCCATAAAGGTGTTTAATATCCTACACACGAGGTTCTCAGAGCCAGTGCAGGTGCCCACTGTTGCCTCCACCCTGTAACGTCATTATGGCTCTGAGTTATAATACAGCTTAATGTCATGATAATAAACCAAACATAGCCACACACACAAAATGTCCATAGTAAACAAGGCTGTTTCACAGATGTGCAAGTTTAGTTTGGGAATTTGCAAGGTGTCTGTGAGTGTGTGTGTTGTGTGTTCATGTGTGTGTCTGTGTGTGTCTCTATGGAACAGATTTGATTTTATTATGGTGGTGTTTCCATGACAGCAGATCTATGGTATATTGATATTAATCTTCTGATCTCAAATCCACAGAAAAAAAGCAGCTATTTATTTTTCACTTTATTCAGTCAGAGGCGTTTACTACTGTATACGTTTGTTTTAAACAACAGTCCGATTGTACAGTGAGAAGTCGTCTTCTGTGCGTTGGTTTGAATTCTCCTCCGGCTGAAGATGCCTCAGAAAGCCTGGGAAAAGATTCGCCCACTTCTCGCAAACAACTGCAAATTTGCCATGATAAATATTTACACTGCAACAACAATTTTGTAAGGATTAAAATTCCCACTGTTTCATTTCGAGTTGCGAACAACAACAAACATCTTCCCTCGAGCCACTATCTCCGTGGCATCTTATCAGGGTGAAGACTCTTTTCCCCAAAAGAGTCCGAGGAGACGTGAGGAGTCATTAGTCCTGTCTAGGATGTCCATGCTTTGTTTGAAGATTATCTTAACTGCAATACAAATGCTTCTCCCTGGACAGTTCCAGTAATGAGGCTCTAAGCCACAGCAAATAAGCTCAACCAGCTCATTCACAGGGGATTGGGGGGTGGGGTGGGGGGGGGGGGGGGGGTCACACGAGGTGGTCCTAACAATTAAAGGGTAGGTGTATTGTTGCACTGACAATGAAAGGGGCCAGAGAGAGAGAGAGAGTGAGCGAGAGAGAGATGGATATTGGACATCAAACATAGACCCGCATGTCATAACTGGCATGTCAGAACTACCTAAGTATTTGCCTGCATCTAATCCCCTTTAGCTCAAAGCAAAATAAATAAATTAATTTAAAAAAACCCACACAGTTGTGGATTTTCCATGTGTTTACACGTCAAAGGTCAATGATCCATAACCTTCCTCTATTACTTCTAGAAGTTACATGAGGGGACTGTTCATAAAAGAAAACAGATCCAGCATCTTATGTAATGTATCTAATGTCACTTTATTTACAGTTTTCCCCCCATTTTTTAAAAGGGTGATGAAGACAGCGCTGATCCAGATTGAAAATATGAATGTGGAGCTACTGCATAAGGCAGTGCACTCCATGTTCTGTCTCTGTACATAATAAAGTGATCCTGACACAGGACTCTTACCTCATTCTTTGAGGTTTAATGTCCTGTTAAATTGTCCTGTGTGTATTATTGTGCATATGGATGTGGACATGGACTCAATTCACTCAATTTCTCGTCCTCTCCGGAACAAAATCTTTTTTCTTCTTTTTTTTTCTTTTTTATCATGGTATGAGACTGTACGCCAATATAGAAACAATAAGTAAAACCTCACAAATATTAACATGCAAAACTGGAATAACTGTGTACTGTACATTCACATGATTAGTTGTCAGGTGCAGTCTGTTCCTTGAAAACTAACAAACTATGAAAAGAATACATAACCCCAGGCATATCGGTAAGGACATATGGTTACTTGCAGCTGATATCAGTAATATTGTGCAGATGTGGAGGCCAGAGAACATTGCTTTGAAGATGCTTGGTTCATAGTGTTTACAAATGTTGAAGAACAAAAGATATCCCAACTAAACGCTACACTCTGTGTGTTTTAAACTCGTTTGCCTGGTTTGAGAAGCCCCTCAGACATGTGCATGCGACAGTAGGCAACAAGCAATGGTCTTTGTCCATGAATCAATTTTTGGCATCTTTGATGTTGAAAAATACTTGCTCACATGCAAAGTCCGTTTCTTTGTTTGAAATTTAATGATATCTGTACCAGGTGGTTCACTTTTTGTCCGGTTTCTCTGAAAGGAAAATCTATTTATTTGCTGTCACGAGAAGCGATTAAACCAATGCACTGGAACAGTTGATTTCGCTCAAATGAGAAAAAGCTTTCATGCTCTCGTGTATTTTTTATTTTTTTTCATGTGAGTCCATCAGATGTCCCAGATGTCTGCTTTGTAGTGAGAGACGATATGGTCCAATGTTCAGATCATAATCGCAGCATAGTGTGGCATGGCACTCCATGTACAGAAGAGGAGGAAAAAAAAAACCATGAAAACATTCGTGAAACATCTGAAAGATGGGAAACATATCTCTTGTCTCATATAAGACTGAAAGTTGTCTGTTTTTACTTAAGGCCTTGATTGCAGTAGCCGTATACATGAAAAAATGTGTATATCATTAAGCAATACATTGAAAAACAGTTGGCAAAACTGCAGCACCAGAAGATTTAATTGAAAACCTTAATTCAAAATCCTGAAATATGAAATATGAAAATTACTGAAAATCATAAGATCTGCTGGAATGACATGAAGTATGGCTGAGCCTCATTTGCATAACAGATTTCAAATTTCATTTTGTTAATTTCAAAATCATGCCCAGGGTTACTGGTGTATTAACTTGAAACCAGTTATGCATGTGAAATGTTTGTTTGTTCTGTGTGTGTTTGTGTGTGTGCATGCATGCGTGTGTGTGTGTGTGTGTGTGTGTGCAAGCGTGCATAAGCATGTGCATACTTTCTTTATGTCGAAGAAAGACAACACAATGTTGCAAAAAGTAACAAAGTACATAGAAAACATTTTTAAAAGTAGATAAAATTAGTTTTGTAATTTTTTTAAAAAAAAGGGAAAAAAAAAGAAAGAAAAAAGACTAACAGACTAACTTCTGCTCCCTGTTGTCTGTTTTTAATGTACTGTTGGCTGTCATGGTAATGAGAATTCTGATCATTACTCTTGTTTGTTTTTGGAGGACTGTTTTACAGACTGAATAAAAGCCTTTTAAAATGATCCACAATCAGCACAAGAAACTGTTAATATACACACGACAAAGAGGACTGTGTTATTATACACCAGATGTGGTATATTTGAATGTATGTGGTCTATACCTTTGACTCACTGACTTTGGTCTTGTGTTTATAAGATAGCTTGGGGAGGGTGGAGTATGGATGATAATTTTACTTTGCCTTTGTTTGACTCCTTTATAAATATTTAGTTGTGTCTCTTTCAGCTGTATATTCATCTTTTTTCATTAAAGATAGCATATCTTTTATCAGTAAATGACCTGTGGAATCCCTATTTTGCTATCAACAGTTTAGTGCAAAATGTAATGCCATAGCTAAATAGCTAGCTCAGAAAACAAAGAAACAAACAAAAAAACAGCTAGCTATAATGATGCAGATAACAGCAGTAACTGTAGTAAACTAAACAGTTTAATTAAAAATACATGAATAGAAAAATAACTAGAAAACTAGATAATTCACCACTGGGGCACATCTTTGGTAATTTACAGTAAATGTTATTTGGTTTTTGCATTTAAAGTAAAACAATGTTGTCCGTAGTCACTCTGGTTTATTACCATCTGTGCTCTGATGTCCATGTTCGTGGCACACGAACGGTAATATTGGGAGGAATGTTGGTCAGCTAAACTCATCAATATTCATGAGGAAACTGGGCAACCCAACAGAGCGAAGGAGAACTGATACACACGAGAAACCTGATTTTAAAAAGTCATCTCAGAAAAAGTCATATCTGGAAATAAAACACTGGGTAATAGCATGAGCTGCATTAAAATCTATATAGAAAACATGGAAAACTGTATATAGAAAACTGTAAAACTGTCTAAAGTCACCTTGTTTTTAAGAAAATTATTAGATGGATACTTTAAGATAAGCTGGGCTGTGCATGTTTGGATAGTTTGACAATCCAAATTTTCTGCGCAGTTGCAAAATACTGGTGTGTCTTAGATTTCATATATGAGCCAAATATCAAAAGCCCTTTACGGTTAATGCAATACATATGCAATTTTAATCTGACAAACAGCTTTTCTATGTTCTGTAATCTCTTAAATATGTAGGTAAAGTGAAGCAAAAATGTCGCCACATTCCTGTGAAGTTTGTGTCACTCTCATTATTCATCACATTTAATTAGGTGAAAAAATGTTCAACATGAGATTATCCTGTGTGGTCCTCTATCTTGACCTGAACATAAATCCTATTATTCCACATTTAGATAATAGACTAATACCTGTGGGACAATCCATCAGTAACACTGTCACAGTGACACACACTGGTAGAGTGAGAGCATGGTATGTCTGGTGTAGAGATAGATGGTAATGTTGGAATTCAATCAAAGTGATAAAACTGAACTGAATGAAAAAGATTCTCAAAGCTCTTAAGTTTGATTAGTCATCGTGCATAGTTAACAGATTCAAAAATACCTCTTTTGGTGAGAAAAAACAGGAGAAAGTTAAACATTTAAAAATAGCCTATACTGTAATATGCATTAAAATCAGAGATGATAAAGTGCCACAAGGTCAGAGAGTTTTGAATACTCTATTGATTTGGCGTAGGTACACGCCCAGCTCCTGTCTGGCTCCTGCAGCACCGCCATCCCCCGGGCACATAAACTCACCTTTGACGAGTGTGGTGACTTGGTGTGGCCTGGGAGGTCTGCAGAAAAAAACGAGACTGACGAGGTGTGGAAGGCTCTCAGACAGTTGCCGTGTTGTTTTTCACACTGATGTCACTTGGCCTTTAAAAAAGGATGGGTTTGACCTCTGTGAGCAATAGCGGTTAGCAAGTCCTAAGCAGCCGACAAGTTCATTAATAACCAGCCAGGAAAGGGTGGCAGACAATCTCAACACAGATTCATGAGGTGACCTAATCTGACAGATCTGTCGGCTGATGGCACTGTGCCTTTACAGCTTCTACGTTTTGACCTGTCAACGTCGTTTTGGATGTTTGTTGGTTTATTGGATGAGAACTCAGCTCTACTGCTGAATAAATGAGCTTCACATTGAGGCCCGTGAAGTCATTCCTAGCATTAGTATAACCCATGTCATTTGCTATAAATGTAACTGGTGCTAATGCTGGTTATTTGTTCAATGTGCCACTTTGTGCCACTGTTTATCATCTAGAGTGTTAGCTATCAAGGCTAGTGAGCTAATATGCTATTTGACGTGACTGAGCTCATTAAACATTGGCTTTTTCAAATGGAGCACTTGAGTGTTTTTGACGTCTCCTGGCACAATGCAGTTAGTTACGCTTGGCGCAGTGGAAATTGCCTAGCTAAGGTCAGCAATATTACAAAACTACCACTAGAAGTGTGCATTATGTTACCTCATTCCGCTCAGCTAAGTCACAATACGTTTCCATGCTAAGACAGGTCATTTGGTCATGGATTAAAGAACTGAACATTGACACATTTGGGCACTGACAGATATAGTGCCAAAGTAACAAAAAATGATAAAAATATTTTCCTCCTCCTTTAAACCTGAGAAGAATCCTGATCAATTTACATAGTTACAGCTAATTATACTTTTTAAGTCACTGTTAGTCTTAATGTGAATTTTTCAGATAATAGTCCCCTCCACGCAACTTTTAAAGCTATCAGGGGGGTATAGCTAAATTTGAATTTGTCAGCAAGATTGGTCAGATTAACTGACATGTTTTTTTTCTGTGTGTGTGTCTTTACTCTATAAAAGTAGTTGCCACATTGGCAGAGAAAGTCAGAGATGCAGTGGTACACTGCCCACCATTGGTAAGCATGCATCACTGCAGATACCAGACCCACACACCTACCACAAAACCCAAGAGACCTCAGAGAGATCCTGCTCTTCAAGATTACCAGCATGGTCTGCTTGCAGGGGGTTGGGGTGGAGTGGGGGATGGGGGTCATGTGTGCTTGTTGGCATGTACACCCCACTCCCAGAGCATCTCTGCCCCAGCGCATAGTGACTGAGCTGGTCAGGTTGATGGGCAAGGCAAGCGAACTCCAGTCAGGAAAGCTACATGGGGTGACTTATTAGAACCAGATGAGGTCTGGACTCTGCCATTACAAGCTTGTGAGTTAAAAAAAAAAAAAAAAGAAAAGAAAAAAAATACACACACACACACACTTAGACAGACAGGCAGACACTCTCTCTCTCTCTCTCTCTCTCTCTTGCTCTCTGACTGGCTTCTCCCAGGTCTGCTCCGGGGGAGCTGAAGGAGCTGCAGGTCCACCCATTTCCTTTCCTTGCCCTTCCCAGGCATGTCAGAGAGGAGCCCAGCCAAAACAAATCAGACCTGCGGCCGCTTCTGGATGGGCTTCCACTCTGCACCAGTGTGGTAATTCCACATGGCAAGAACGGGAAGGTGTGTGGAGGGGTTTGGGAAAGGGGATGGTGTATGTATGTATATATATACATACATATGTGTGTGTGTGTGTATTTATATATATGTATGTATGCATGCATGTATAGGTATATACAGTATATTGGAGCATATTGGAGTATATGGGGGGGGGGGGGGGGATCCTTAGTTCCCTTGCTGGATCTCACAATGCCAAACAGCTTTAAGGGATTCAAAAGAGAGCTGAAAGAAGGACAAAAAACATTAAGCATGGGTCCAACAGAATCCTGACCTGGTTTATTTATTTTCCAAGTAGGTATGTAAGGCAGCTGTGTTGACACTGACAAGTGGTTAAAGAATAAATAAATAAATAAATAAATAAATAAATAATAAATAAATAAATAAACGAATAAAAGTGCTGGAACAGAGAGCACCAATTTAGAGCACTCATAGTTACTTTCACTGTCTTGCTGTATAAGAGTATACTTCTATTTCAGGAAAACTGCTAGGTTTTGTGAGTCTGAACATGAATTAAACGTGGCAGCTGAGATAATAACTTAGATAACTTAGATCATATCTGTCTCATTGTATAATGTCAGGTGCACTCTGGTTGTATTGTAGCTCAGCTAAATACTGAATACTGCTACCACGATGCAGCAAACCAGCCAAACAACCCTCATTACTACATATGCCAAAGGCCCAGGTTATACAAACATGGCTTTAAACGATGCTCCCTCATTTCCCCCACCTGTGTACCACATGCAGGTCACAAAATAGCTTTAATTAGGACAAGACTGCAAACTGTCCCATCTTGGAAAGCAAGCAGACTTCTCGTGAAGAGTCAGATTAAGAGAGACAGGATACCTTTCTGTTCCTTTGAAAAGTCTCTGATAATAACGATATTAGTAATGTAGTACTCATCATAACAATTATACCATGTCTGATGGACTAATAAAGATCAATTCTGTGATCTGCAGATGAAAAGGCAATGTAAAGACTTTGCGTATATGATTATTACACACATACATCTTATGACAGTTTTAAAATATATTATATATGGAGAGTTACACTCCTCAGGTAACAACAGATCTAAATAATCTGTGAATGACAGTGTAACTCGATGAGTTGGTTTGGTTTGTTTTATGCCCTAGCCTCAGATAAGATGAGCTGCACACACACACACACACACGCACACACACACACATACACAAGCCTAACTCTTCTTGCTGTCTCTGCATTGTGTGGAAAAACAAGCAATAATCTCCAGTCACTGGAAATCTGAGCCACCCATAACTTACCGACTGAAAACCCACTGAACTTATGGATCCACCCAACACCTTTGTTTTAAACAGACCTTTAAATTTACCTCACAAAACATTCCTCACCCAGCTTGACACCCATTGGTCACTGACCTCCATTAAGATGAGGTTCATTTAAATAAATAAATAAATGATTGTGGTGGGCTAGTGTTTTTTCTGCTGCATCACCTGAGCTTTGCCATGCCTTTTTTTAGTATTAGTATCTGTTTTCAGTTCAGCCATGGGGAAATTTAGAAAAAAAAAAAAAACATGGCTGTTCCACCTTTTGTTGGCAAACTTTTCATATAAATGACTATGAGTATAATTGCTTAAATATAATCAGTATGATGTTTACATGGACTGTTCCTTACTCATATTACTGACTTAATCGTGTTATGATTGGATTACTGGTGTACATGTAAACATAGCCAGTGAGGCTCTGATGCACGTGCACAGATGCGGCAGCCAACCAGAGATATTCCTGTCAAGCCGATATTTATTCTCTGTTGAGCTGATACAATGATAGGCATTCAAATTTGATATAACAATACGTCAAGATGAATCTAGTTTATTTCAGGCGTTATTTGCAAACCCTATGAATAATTTTTGAAGTGTACAGCATACATGTAAATTTACTCCCATAATGACCTTTAGAACCGTCTTTATTTTTGATTGTAAGGGTTTATGGAGACAGCTGTAGAGAACAGTAATGACCACCCAAAACTCTGCAGTATAGGGTACATTCTAACCTTGTAGACCTCGCTGTGGTCTGCCTCACTCTTATCTCAAGGACATCATGAATATTCTTATGTTTATCTTAAGACTCTGACACATTTGGGGAAAGTCAACTCTGATCAACAACAAGCCCTTAATCATGAGATTAGTTAAGACCTATGCCTGGAGGCTTGGAAACACTGACTTGCCTCCAAAACATTCTAACTGTACGTCTGAGAATGTTATGGCAGCTCTGGCCTGGTAGACTAGGAATAGGAAAGGATTTCTTGCCAGAACATTCATATACAGTAAGAGAATAATCCATTAACCGTGACAGGAAGCAGTGAAGAGGTGCTTACGATTGGGAGACCCAATAGGGATGATCAAAATGAGGTGTAAAAGAGCTGGAACAAGCTCTGTGACATCAGCATGGGCAGATCCCTTCCCAGTGCCAAACAGAGTCGAAGACCTGAGCTGACACTCGATTGGACGGCTCCGGACTGAACTCTTGGAAATGTTCCCTGGATCCAGACGTCTAAAATGAGCCACTAGAGAACTTGCACGGTTCCTGAATCCTGAATCATTTCCTACCCCCTCCCCCTTTGCCCTACAAGCAGTTTTGAAGTGACTGGGCAGACCTCACCAAAATGGTCAAAATAATATCAGGCCAAACAGAGGGCAATGTTTTGGACAGGTGCAAAATTTATAGATTTCAAATGACATTTCAGCTATGTCTACTTTAAATCTTAGACCTGCATATTGATGCTACCATAGGATATAACATTCACGAGAACAGGCATTTTGGCCCAGTCGACTAGAGGACAAGTGCTACGTTAAATGCTGTTACCAAAATAAGGCCTTTTGCATTAAAAATAACATTCGGCGCAAAGATGCATCTGTCCGATGACTAATAGTCTCTTGGAGTGCTTGGCATAGACACATGTTACTTGCTTAACAAGTGCCTCACTTGTTTTTTCTTTCTTTTTTTTCTTTCTCTCTCTGAGGCCGAAATGCTTAAAAAACATTTCCAAACAGGTGGAGACATTTACGAGCACTGGTAGGTTTCCTGTAGAGGGGGGAATAAAATACAACACAACATTGGATGTGAGAGCTGGCACGCTCTACCCCTGTTTATAGAAACGCTCCGGAATGATCTAACGCTTGACAATTTTGTTTGGGTGGCCTCACATTGTGTGGAAAAAAGCCCATTCATGACTTCAGCAGTGTTTCCCAGCTGCTGGCTTTTGTGCCATGACCAAAGACCTGTGCCTCGGTGAAGCCTCTGGCCCAGTCTGCAGAGCGGAGGCTCCAGCCAGGAGTTCTGTTGACTTACACCTTTTAATTTGTCAGAATGTGGGTCCATTCTCAGGCGTTAATCTCTGGGAGAAGCGGGAAAAGCATCAGAGCCAAAACCAGAGTGCTGATCTGAACGGCCATGAGCTACTGCTGAGGAAAAATAAAGTTTTCCATATTTCACAGCTGCTGACTAAATTAAAAAATCACACTATTTCAGGTCTACCTCAAAAACAGTGGGGCAGACGAGAAAAAATCAGAAAAAGTGGTGGATGATTGATGATTGAGAGCTCAAAATGAACAGAGGTAAGCGAGAGGTTTAGAATTGGTAACAGCTGCCATTAAATACAGCTATCATGGGATTTGTGTTTGTTAGTTAGTTTGTTTGTTTGTTGTTGTTTGTTCCATTTCTACATCAAAGCAGTGAAACAAAAATAATTTTTTTTAAACTTTGAGAGATCAGTGAAGACCAGTAGTTAAACAACACGCATTTTATTTCAAAGTCACTGAGACACTGCATGGTGTATGCTATGCTAAGTGCAATGCTAAGTATCTCTGTTTTGGCAGATGCACTGGAGTTGGTTGAGTTGGTTGTTTTTGGGCAATGTTACAGGGCAGAAGATGAGTTAGACTATATTAGAGATGAAAACAAACTGTTGGGGCTGGTTTGTCATTATATCAGTAGTGAAACGAATGTGGTGATTCTAATGAGCTGGCTTAGTTACAGTAGAGAGCATCTCAGGATCTTTTAAGGCAATGGTTTTGGAATATGTCTGAAGAGGTAATGGTGGTATTGGACATTTGTATGGTGTTAAATGGAAGATAAGGACCTGCTACAACAATGTGCTTTTTTTGTCTTACTGCACTTGCAAATGTACAGTGCTAGAGAAGCATCCCTCTGGGTGTAAGGCTCTACTAATGGAAAGAAATGTTGATGAAAGGAACATTCTCTTCCACAGCTCTGAGGCGTGCCATTCCTACACTGAAACTTTATCATCTATATAATATTGATTTAAGAAGATTTCTATGGCAAGTCTATATTTTAGCCTCCACTCTAGAGCTGATACCAAGGCACCTATGAGGGAAAAAAAAGTTTTTTTTGGAAGTTGGTAGATAGCTACATAAGAGTCAGGCTCTGGCAACTGAGTAAGGCTAGAACGTCACAAAGCCGAGATTCTGGTACAAATAGACCTTTTCAACTTTATTGGTGGAACAGATGGCAAACATGTAGCCATTTGAGGACCCTTGAGGTCTAACAGTATTTTAACTATCGGAAAAACCTCCTGGTCTGTTTTGATCTGGGTTTTCTTTTTATTTCTGTCTGGAAAATAAAGAAAGAAGGCCCCATCAAGGTGAAGTGCAATCACTGCCGCTCAGAGCCATTGTTGACAAACCCTTGGGAATCCATGTTTAATTGTGGAGGATCCTCTAAAAGACAACTTGTTTGACATCTGGGAAGTAGCAAACAACAAACAGCACATTCATAGCTTCCTGATGCACTAAGAAGGGGTTCTTACTGTGTTTGACAAGGCCACTGCTGGAATCATTTAATGTTGTGAATGAGCATCTGGCAGAACTGTGCATTTATGGCGTGGCATGTTCACAAACACACATCTCAAAACAATTAAGGCAAAACAGGTGAGCCGATGTTAAAACAAAACTAGAGATTATGTGGACTCCCTGGGTGGGCACTGGGAGATATTGCAGTGCATCCTATTGTTCAGGGCAGAATCCTCTTGTCGAATACTTGCGACAAACAAGTACTCAAGATTTGGTACAGTAATGTTCACAGTCACCAAACAAGAAAAGATCTCATGAGCGCCCTCTTGTGTGACCAGAGGAATTGCACCCATGAAGGACCTGAGTCCAAACACTTGTAGACATTTTCTCTTCTGTGTACCGCCGTACCCATTTCTGTTCAAGCTGCAGAAGCCTTCTTGATGTGGTTTGTCATTTCCTGCAAGTGGGCCAAGTAAGACAGGCAGTGTATGGGGTGTGGGAAAAAAAGGAGCAGAAGGCAGGAAGTGTGTATTTATCTCCATTGGTGGGGCCAGCAGTACTTTGATCAGTCTCTCGACCATCTGCCCAGCCCTTCAGTGGTATCCTTGGTCTGTGATTATTTCTTGCTGCACATCACCATCAGTGCCTTAATGACTGAATAAGCAATAAAAGTAAATATTGTCCCATAATAAGAACACATAAAGCATTTTCTACAATACATGAATATTAGGTTCAAATATCAATGAATTAATAATCTTCACGTTCTGTGTACGACTGAAGAATGCCTGTTGGGGGAGTGGGGGGGGGGGGGGGGGGGGGGGCGGGTTGGTTAGATATTCAGAATCACTCTTTCTGAAATAAGTGTTTCCGAGTCTTTAAGCTGTATAATCTGTGTACATATAGGCCACTTAGCATAACTTGTAGGTAATGCTTATCACAATGTGTTGTGAATATTTAGACAATAGAGTGTAAGTGGATAATTAAGACAGAGAAAACACTTGCAATCTATATCTATCAAGACTGATGTGAAGCAAAATATGATAAAAACTCTGTTTTCTACTTGCTTTATTATCATATGTGATGAAGGAACTTTTTTTTTCTTAAACCAGATGTTGTGCAGTTGGAGTTTGGATTCAGACCAAGTACGCCACTTCATTTCCAGTTTTTGATACGTCAGGGCCCGCTTTGTTCCATTAGACAAGCATTTTAAAAGTTTTATATTTTATTCATAGATGCAGATGTTTTCCTTCCAAATGTCTCTGAGCATTTCTTATTCCAACACAGGGTGAAGGGTGAGCAGTCAGAAACCAATGATCATGACATCAAATAAATCATTCACGTTAATACTATACCCACTGCTATTTAGTTAATCCATTACTTATCGTAATGAGACCGGCCTGAGAGGTGCCAAGCATTGTTGAGAAGACAAACATACCTCAAAAGGCCGATGGCGAACGAATCTTGACAGGCTATCTGGAAAAGCTTGTGAGGATATGAAATCATGGGGCTTGGTCTAACTCTCAGGCCACGTTTATTGAGACATTTCCATCCATCCCCATTCTTAGTCATTGTGCAAACAATCCTGTATTTGTTCTCTTGATTTGTAAAAGAACGAATGGGGGAGAGGCTGATTAAATGATTTACTTTCCATTGTCTGGACGCTGGAATATTCAATTACAAGCTCCATGTCAACACCTACAGAGTGTAGCCCATGACTTCATACGGGTAGATGGATCCATGAGGGCTTTGGATGTGATCTGGACCCAAACTTGTTTGAAGTGATGCATTAAAGAATTTTTTTTTTCTTTTTGCTAAGAAATGCGTCTCCAATGCATTCAAGCCAGGAGCAAGCACTTACTTTTTTCCAAAAAAACTCAGCATTTCCAGCTGTGGTGGCCTCCTCTCTCTTCCCCTCCTTCCCCTGCATCCCTCTTGTAATGTGAACAGAGGAAGTCGGTCAATGAAACTGCCAGTGGCATGGTTACTGGGTACAGGGAGAGGGGGAAGGGTGGTTGGGGGGTGGGGTGGGGTGGGGGTGCGTAGGGCGACAGATTAGCTGGTCTGGTAGCTATCTGGTGCTGACAGTTCACACGGGCAGATTTTCCATTGTTCTTGGGCGTATCTACATAGAGTTTCCCTTCACAGGGAGTTCAAGCACCAGGTCGCCCTTATGTCGTCAAGGAGGATGACCTTCTCTGCTCTGATGTTGTTGTCTGTTCACATGACAATGGGCATACGTGTACAACCCACCCACTTCTTATAGTGGATGGTGAAATGATCACCAACTGATTGGATACTGATGTATGGGGTTTGGACGCCAATGATGGAAAAGGTTTTGAGTGAAAACTATTGCAGTCCCGTACAAAGTATGAAAAGTCAATATGAAATAGTGATGAAGACTTCAAATGACGCGCTTTTTTCAAACTAAATCAGCATACAGTTCAATTCAAATGTATGTGTTCAGTGTTCATTCATAAATGTGTTATTGTCATAAGCTGGCTTTAACAGGAAGAAGAGGTACCACGACTCATAAGAGGGAACCCACCCTCCTCCGTTGTATGATTAAAATAGTGAGACTGGTGAGAATAGTGAGTAAGAAGAATCGGAGATAATAAGAGATTCATCTTTGGACAGTCATCAATTTCCAGTTAAAAACTACACAAAGTCTTTGGGCTTACTCCAAAACTACATAAAAAACTTAACTGTTAGTTCCTAAAGTTTATCTTTTCATCCATTGTGGTCAGTTTTAGCATATACTAGTTACTGACCACAATTCTGTGGAGTAATTGAAAATGTCCTCTAAGGACAACTGATATATATATATTTATATATATAGAGAGAGAGAGAGAGAGAGAGAAAGAAAGAAAGAGAGAGAGAGAGAAAATCAGCATTTGAATTTGCTGTTTAGTCCACACAACAGAGATGACAAATGGCCTCTGATTGCTCATTTACCCAAGCGTAGCATTGATGCGGAAGGCAAAAACAGTTTTCTTCGTTGCAAAAATCTTGATTTTCCAACTATTGAACCCCTTTAAGCCTCTCCTCCACATCCCTCCCGCTGGTGTCTCGGCCAAAGCGTCCCAGCAGAGCGATTATAAAAGCCATCTGTTTCATTATCTGCATTAATGATGTTCTCTTTCTCTTGTGCACAGTGTCACATCAGCAGATTTCTCCTCTGGTTCTGTTTGACGCCGTTGTTTATGACAGCTCCAAGTGTGCAGTTCCATCTGGTGAGTGTCACAAAGAGAAGGCCGACGGCCCACGAAGCGTGTTCCAAACCCCACACACTCTCAGCCTTCCACTCTCTCTGACTGAGTCTTTTCTGTATGTGCCACCGCATCTCAAAATATAGACTCATCTCCAGAGAGACACCAACCTACACGCTTATGTGATTTCAGGGCAAATATTCAGAGCTACATGTCTTTAACCCCCTCACCCCCACCTGCACTAATTAAAGAAAAAAACAAAACGAAACAAAACAAAACAGGTTTTAGACCAGAGCTGCATTTGCCAGCCCAATTAATGAAGAAAAAACAGCTGAAGAACATGGTCTGGTTTTTGATTAGACCAAACTGTTGGATGTGAGTCAGTAAACTCAGGGGTGACAGAAGCAGCTTGTTTATGTATCTATCTATTTAGTTAGTAAGTTAGTTAGTTAGTTTATTTATTTAGTTTATTTATTTTCTTCCAGACAGTACATATATCCATTTTAGTTGCATGGACTACTCTAGACAGCAGACATCAGGGTTTCACACGGGCGCCACACCGACATCGTCACGTTTAACATGGAGATGTGAAACTATTCTTACTCCAGACTAAAGTATACATTGCAGTACTCATGTCTAACTTTACATTTGAATGATTTCCATTCACCTTTTGTCAGGCCCCAACCTCCAAAACCACTGTAAATGTTTCAGTCCAGTCTTAAAGTTTCATATTAAAACAACGAGTGAAAGGCCAGAGACTTGGATGGATGTGCAGTGGAACTCACAAGTGTTCCTGAGGTGAATGTGTTACATGTGTAGCTATGATGATATTTTGAATGATGCGTATGTGTTTCTGGTCTTTTTATGTACCTGACAACCCTTAAAAAAACAAAACAAAAAAAACAAAAACAAACAAACAAAAAAAAGAAAAAACAAAGATTTCCAAGAGTGACATAATCTTTGTCTCAACTTGCAACTCCATCACTCTGTGTAATTGCACAATTCGTCTGAATAATATTTAACTGACTAATATGTTACTTGGACAGGCTGCATTTGAGGTTTTTGGCCGGTTGTCTCTGTGGTATGAATCAAAGCTGTGCATTTATTGCCTTTTCTGGTTGAGGCCTGTGGAAGCTCCTAATCATGAACATTTTCCAACATCTTCAAGTACTCTAGAGAAGCCCATTCGAGACACAGCAGCGTGGTTGTTCTATCATTAATTTATCATTACACCATTTGAGACAGTTTTTAAATTACTGCATCCTGCTACAGCTCTTCCAGCGTGGAAAAATCAACTGTTTTACAATCTGAGCTCATCTTCTTGTTTCGGTGGCTCATAGCGACCGAAAAACACACATTTGTTGCCGATTAGCATAAACAAATGAGAAATGAATGGCTGGCGTAAGGGGAAGTGGCAAAGATGGACGGTTCTGCGTGCGCTCCGTCCGTAGTCACGCATGCTAATGTCATCTGTAGGAGAACCACACTTCCTCCTCTGTAAACAAACGGGCCCAGAACGTGCTGCAGGGGAGGACGGATAGGTTCGGCCAGCTAACACCAAGATGTGGCTGGCTCCAGCTCTCTCTGTCCAAGAAGCGAAGAGTGAGTGAGGAGTGATGGGATTAAGGCCGTGGTCCTCGGGATGGAAGGAGGTTACGGACACAGTTAAAGCAGTGTTGGCTTTGGCACCGGGACTGGTAAGCCGGGTGAGGTCTGGGGTGAGGCCTGCTTTTTTGTGTGTGCGTCTTGTGGATGTAGGCTGAGTAGCATGCTGTTTGCGGAAGAATTTTTTTTTCAAGATTGCCTCTCACAGCATTTGACCAAAACCAAAAACAACAATGACAAAAAAGACAGATTTCAGAATCACAGCCTCTTTTAGAGAAAGCTGTTACATAAATAACACAGAGATGAAAAAGATACCTTAGGAGTAGTGGTGAAAAACAGATTAAAAAAAAATCTACACTGAAAGACTTGTTTGGGATAGAAAACAATTAAATCAGAACAAAAGGCATGCAGGAATGAATGGATGTAATATAGGTGTAAATGTAACATGAACAACAGAGATAGTGAATTGGACTTAATGTGAGTAATTAAAAGACATTTGTACAGAGTCTGTCTGAGTCTGTGTATCTCCCTGTATATACTGGTTTCTATGGAAATGTATGATTTAACGTTAATAACTGTCAAAGTCCCGCAGACATGTCTGGTGGACTTTGAAATACAACCCACCTCTTAATTCAAACATACTCCGAGAGTTTGCAATATATTCCAGACTCTTAAACACATCAGTTCATGTAGAAATCATGCTTTCACCATTCAGGAATAGGTGAGAGTGAGCAGATCTATCAGAGAAGAAACATTCACTCTGGACATTTTTTAATAATGCTAAATTAAACAGTCGTAACAGACTCTCTCTCTCTCTCTCTCTCTCTCTCTCTCTCTCTCTCTGTCTCACCCTCTCTTTCTCTCTCTGTCTCTGTCTCTCCCTCCTTCTCTCTCTGTCTTTCCCTCCTTTTCTCTCTCTCTCTCTCTCTCTCTCTCTCTCTCTCTCTCTCTGTCTGCCGCTCTCTCTCTCTCTCTCTCTCTCTCTCTCTCTCTTGCTCACACAAATACATAAAACCATAACTCCGGTTCTGAATGCACCTTGTCTGAACTTCAGGAGTTCTTTCCTCCACTGCAGTAGCGGTTCCTGACCCCTCAGATACAGTGGCACCACCTGGTGTCAAGTACAGGGGCTTTGAACTCAGTCTGTCTTAGACTCACTCAGACACTGCAGGGCCAGTGAGTTTGGACTGGACAGCATGCATAATAAACACACAGTCACCGCCTGTCAGTGCAGGTCACCAGCACTAATTCAGATTACAAGCTAAAGACCCTCACACTGACAAACTCATGTCATGACCAAACAAACAAACAAATCAAAAAGAGGCAGTGATAAACAAGATAGAAATATTATTGCAGCACAGAATGCAACATCAAAATCAGTTAACCTAAAAGGCAAGCTGATGAAAAGAGGGATTCCATTAATGAAATGACTCCATAGTGACGTTAGCATTTGACACTATGGCTTTGACACTATTTGACACTAACGCTGATTTAAAACACCAAAGCTCACCAAATTTTTTCACCAATGTGTTTTTACTTTAATACAAATAGGTCAACATGGCTGTGATGCATTACCATGGATGAAATATTTCAAATCTATCAAAGGTCTAAAGATAAATGGGAGCATTTAACTTTAAACTCTTAATCATTTTCTAAGCATCTTTAAATTCACCCAGACTAGACTTATCCATTTTACAGTGTCATATCCCATTTCAGCTGTGAATAAAGTGAATAGGATGAAGTATTTTGAAGTCAGTCTGCCTTACTGGAGCGTGCTTCAACACAATTCGATCTTGATTAAAGAACATAACCGTGCGCTGTCAGGTGACATTTCACAGTGTTTACTCAGCTACTGGTAAACTGGCCTAGTATTCATAACAGCCTGATCACCTTAACACAACCCTGCGTTGACGGAAAGCTCTCAGCATGACAAGCTGAAATTCACCGAACAGTGACCTCCTCTCACAAACTAAGACCCAGAACTGCCTGGAACTACGATATCCCCAACTCTGTTTTCGTTCAGCTGAATTATAAAATTTGGCCTGTCGGCTTATGATATTTCTTAGATAGACTAAGAAAGTTTTGCCTGGTTTATAGAAGTTCTTATATAGTTCTTCTACTCTTAGTTCACTGGTTCCATTCCAAGACTTCTCTCCATTCCAACACTCGTCTCCACGTCCCCGCTGCTACGCTAGAGTTCCTCTGGCGAGGTCTGGATCTGTTGAAAGCAAAATAAGAACAGCTCTGCTGAAATATCAATCTTTTTTTTTTTTCCAATCGTCATGGAGAATAGCGCAAAGATGGAATCAGCAGGAGAGGAACTCTTTTCTGCAGATAAGGTCTTAGCCAGTGTCACCAAAGGGACTGCATTCAGACCAGTCAAACTGAGCAGGGGATCGGTGAGGGATGAGGTCGTATCCTCTGCCTGCCTGAGCAGGCACTCCGAAAGCTTGGGTCACTGGAAAGCGTCTGGCATAATGAGAACCTGCTGTAAAAGTTTGGGGGACTACCTAACGCAGGAAAACATGGCTGTCTTCTGTCCCCACTCTCCCCAGCTGTTTGGATCTCATCCTGTTTTGCCATCAACAGTGTCACCTCCCGGTCCCTTGTACTCCTTCAGCTATCGATGCGAACAAAAATAATCTTTTTTTTTCTTCATATTTTCTTTGACGATATTGTGGCCAGCCCTGACCAGATGGCGTATGTTCTGTTGGCTTTTTGAAGGAAACAAGGCCTCAAACTGCAGCTCAAGGTCAGTGTGGAAATATGATTTTCTCATTGCAGGCCTGTCCGCTGGGGGAAGCCCATTCCCTGAGTGTTACTGGATGCTTGTTGTTTCCTTAGCCTTCTTCCCACAGAGTATACACATATCAGATTCACTATCTATCTGTACACATACACAGCCCATCCACATGCTCTCATGCACACACATATACACATAAACACACCCACACACACACACACACACACACACACACAAACACACACACACACGCACACATATAAACAAAGCCAAATCAAATCTCTCTCCCGCTGTCACTTTCAGCACTGTCCTCGAATGGTTGCCAAATGTAAACGTCTTTAATGACCTCTTTTCTTTACCTGCTGTTCTGTTTTTCTTTTACGGGCCCTGTTGAGATGACGCAAGCAACCTGATATCAAGCAGCACCCTCCCTAAAACACATTGTTTTCACATCCACAATCGCTTTTCTTTTGCCCTGGTTCCAAGTGCCTCCAGTTAGGGCAAATAAGAAGCAATACATTATCTGTCTAAATAACACATTACACACCATATGTTTTTTTTTCAACACACCTTGGAGATTTAATGTTGTCTTGGAGATTTAATGTTGTCTTGTGGGTAATTCACTTTTTGTTTTGTGTACCTCTCGGTTAAGCACGTCTTATACGAGGCCACCAACCTTGACACTTAGCGACACCGCACTCCAATTTCGTCGAGAACATGAATGGTGGCAAATTGGCAAGAAAACGACGTCAGGAAGAGGTTATTTTCCACCAAAATTGGTATAATTTCATTGACTTTCAATGGTGCTGACTCTTTTCCGGGCCAAAAGCATGAGAGGCATGTGGTGTAGACTAAATGGCTTTCAGTGCTTCAAGGGGGCCAAAAAAACATTGTGTAAGATGCAAAATGGAAATGGGTGGCATAGCCAAACATCTTTTTACAACATCAGTCCCCTATTATAAACCAGTTACTATCATACTATTATATCTAATGTTACGTTATTATCCACTATTATCTGTTCTTGTATCTCTCCGTCTGCTATGTGTATGATCAATCTTTTTTTTTTTTAAACCTCATTTGGGTTTAATATTGGCATTGGTGAAGACAAGTCATTTTTCACTTTGTTCACCACAGTTTAGCGTGTTGATAGGTGCCATATTCTGAAGCTGAACTTTAAAAGAGTGAAAACAAAACAGGGAACAAAAAACTCTGCCAAGGAGCGAATACTCTTTTTTTTTTTTTTTTCCAAGTCACCCATGCATTTCGATAAACATTTCATAAACCGTTCCTTATGTGGGTTGAAACACGGATGTTGTGGTATTTTGCGATTTCATTAATGAGCTGGGTGAACTCAGAAGAGGGGTGAAGAGGCAGAAGAGAGAGGGAAAAACCGTGGCTGACACCGCGTTCTACCGTCTGCCTCTAAACTTAAGGTCATTCCTCTGGTGCTGGAGCAATGACACACAAAGCCGCCACCAGTCTCCAGCCAGATGCTTTTGGGTGAATTGTTTCCAACACATCCTGTGGGTTTATACTGGAACTACAGCCTGCCAAAGACAGACATTTTTTCATTGACCGCTGATGCTTAGAAAAGGCCCCAAAGCAAGGTGGGGCATTTCGGATTGATTTTGCACATGCCAATTTTGTGGCTTTCTGACGTAAACTGGCATTGTGGCTGGTGTCTCCGTGTTTTTCGTTTTTGACATTTTTTCCCCTGTTTTTTCAAAGTGTTGTTTGTGACAAAAGATAAAAGACAAGACTGCAGTTGTGTCACATTGACAGTGTTTTGTAGGTGTCAATGATCTTATTTTGGAAACGCTAAAAACTGCACATCATCAAGGGGGAAAAAAAGCTATGGCTTCAACACCTGACAGTAATATGTTACTGAAACAAGCTGCTTTTACCTTATGCGCCTGTCACAAAACCACAGACTGAGAGAGAGAGAGAAACAGAGAGAAAGAGAGAGAGACAGAGAGAGACAGAGACAGAGAGGCAGAGAGAGAGAGAGACAGAGAGAAGGAGGATGCCAGCTGTGAATCATAGAAGTACAATGCTTACTCTTTCATTTGCTGTTTTGCTCTCTGTCTCCTCTGAAGGATGGGCCTGTAAAATATTATTCACCTCCACTGTGTCCCTGAGCTGTCTGTGTGAGCTACAGTGTGGTCCTCCCCCCCCCACCCCTGCCCAAACCCTCCACACACAGACTCACACACACACACACACAACACTCCCCCCCCAAAAAAACCCCAAAAAAACCAGTGAGTCCCAAGTCATAAATTACCCACTCCATTCGCTGCCAAGAGAGTCCCCCAGATGGGCCGTCAGGCAGAGGTAAAGGTAAAGTTAGTTTGGAAAATGCTTTTTTAAAGAAACACCCGAGGTCTCCTCATGAACTCTTCTTGCTCTCCTCTATCTTCGATTTACCAGCTCAAATGAACTCCTTGCTTGATTGTTTGAAAACAAATTTTTGTTAGGGGAAATTATTATTCTATAAACTATTATTATTATTATTATTTGTGTGGTACCATATCACTTTATGTCAGCTGTCAACCCACCTATACTCTTAAAACTGTTGTGTTTGGCCCTTTAAGCGAAAGGCATCTGATATTGTAATAAGACTAGACATGAGTTAGCGTTAAATCTAACTTTTGACAGCTCTGGAAAGGCCGGAAGATAATCATTGCTGTCATTTGGCTGCAGACATCCGTAAAGCAGTGTCCTAGGCAGGATCTTGGATGAAGTCTGAGGTATAATGATGATTCGATGAGCGTGTAATGCACTTAGCCCCTTTTTTTTTCTGAGAAGGAGAGAGTTTTGTTAAAGTACTTGAGCGATGTGCTTTGGGATCGGAAAGCAGCTGGGAAATTTCACGAGAGTATCAACCTGCATTGTGTTTTCTCCCATTTGTATTTTGAGTGGAAACACATTGCAAATCACCCAGTCAGTGGGAGATCCGCTCATTTCAAACATAATAGACTCTCATTGGCTTGAGATGGTATACGGTCAATTACGCAGGGCTTTTCTGGTATTATTATTGTTATTATTATTATTATTATTATCATTTTACTGCTGGAATACATGTCAAATACAGGTCAATATGAATGCATATGTAAATACGGCAGTGTGATGTTAGATTGCTGTCTCTGTGTGTCCAACATGATGGATGTAAAAAAGTAAAAAAAAAAAAATCCTTATTAACTGCAATAAAAACACCAAAATAAAACAAAAAACAAAACAGAAAAGACGATATTACCTATCGTCACCCTCTGGTGCAGAATGCTAGAGGAAGACAGGAGAATTCCTTTAAGCCTTGACATGCTGGAATTAAATGGAACTAACCTCAGTTTGACCTTTTGTCTTTGTGGACAGTTAATTATTAATTAGTTAATATGAAATGAATATATGCGGCATGTATCACTAAATGCTCACTGTCTCATTTGAACTGCAGTCTAAAAGTCGGTTTGTGGTCACTCAAGAGTGGGTGACTGGGACAGAATGGCATTCGCTCACACCAGTTCTTTTCTCCCATAAGGACATCAGTAAACGACATTTGTTCATGATACTGCATGCACTGTAGCTGCTTTTACGCAATCTGGCTGTTTGTGTACTCCAAGGACAAAAAAGATTGTTCTGGAAAATGCATTTTTTCATGGTCAGACCAATAAATTTAAGTTACAGCATTATGAAACATTACACCTCCTGTAAATCAGCTTAAGGGACGGACAGAAAGCATCAATATGTGTGTGTGCGCGTGTGTGTGTGTGTGTGCGTGTCTGCGTGTGTGTGTGTCTGCGTGCATCTGTGTGTGTGTGTGCGTGTGTGTGTGTACTGGGATTCTTATAGTTGCTTAACTTACATGTATAACATAATGGCCATTGTATGAAATGATGTCAGTGAAAAGGAGTCTGAGTCAAATCCATGAAAATATTCACTGGATTGTTCTTGTCCCCATTTCAAAAGTCGTTAAAACACACCTCAACCTCAGGACTGCAACTTCCCATTGAATATTGATTTTTTTTTTTTCTAGGGGAATAAGTGTGAGAACCAAATCATTTGGATCAAGATTTCTCTTTTTTCTGTGTACTAAATTCCTTTCAGAATTTCTTTATACTGTTAAACAATGTAGCACACCAAACCAACACTGGCCTCCCAACAGAATACAAAAAAACAAACAAACAAAACAACCGATCATTTCACATCCGTCCGCTGCTGTTCTCTGTTGAACAGGTTCCTTGTGGTAATTGCATACTTTCCTCACATGACCCCACAAGATGACCACCCTGGAGCTGAGATTCGGCCACAGCGAATGAGATTTGATCGTGTGTTTTACTCCCATCATACATTGCAACACTGCGCAAAAGAGCAGAGAGATGAGTCCTGTAGACTACAGGCGTGCAATGGCCCACAGTGTCTGTATCCCACTAATGGCTTTTCAAAGCAATAACGACACCCCAGTGGATTCTAATGGACTCTTATAGATTCTTCTGTAAAAAAAAAAAAAGAAAAGAAAAGAAAAACAAAAAGAAACGTATGTTTTTTAACTTCAAGCATGGCTATCAGTGTGACATCTGACCCTAAGCAAAGTCCAGAAAATCTCATGTGTGTGTGTGGGTCTTTTTCTTTTTTTTTTTTCAGAATAACAGACACAGTCCTTTTTAAATGGGTTACCATGAACTCTCTTGTGTTTATGTACTGCATCTGGAAGATCATTTTATCCTCTTAGAAAATGCATGTCCCGGTGGTCTATACCTTATAATGTGAATATTTATCTGAAAGCTATATCCACCCCCATTATCCCCATATAAAAGTCAAAGCAAAGTTATAAAAGTCACATATTTAGCCACTTTCACTTACTGCTGTCCCCTCTCTGATGTCTCATATATCTCATGTCTGTCTCATCTGAATTTTGACCCCTTTTTTTCTCCTTCTTTTTTTTCCCCATCAGACTCCACAGCAAGTTTCAATAAAGTAAAGGTTCTCAGCCTTGGCTCTCACTCACAAAGAGAAGCAGATTTTGGGAACACAAGCATATGCATACAAAATTACGATTCATGCTTTCCAAATTTCATGTTCACCTGGGTGGATAATTGTGCTGGGATTTGGGGAAAAGGGCCAAACCGTTGCTGACGGCGACCAAAAGCTGTCAGTGAGAGACAGCGCAGTAATGGTAATGCCTCAGACTTTAAAAGGGGCCTGCATGAGTTGCTGACATAACTACTTAGGAAGACGTATAAAATCCCATTAAGTATGCTCTGTGAAAGACCTATGACACTTAAGTGGGTCGTTGAAGCCAAAATATTAACTCACCCAAATTTTCTATAACCACACACACTCTCACACACACACACACACATGCCTGTTGATCATATGTGGAGATGAAAGCGCAAGCATGTTCCCAAAAAGTAAAGTCAAATCTGAAAACACCGTCTCTCCAGCCTATCCCCGTTCCAACGCATTCTTCTCGTAACCCTTCATGTTATAACCGCATTTGTTGCAACAACTGAAATATCAATGAAAAGATTAGTCATGCGGGGTTTGTTTTCACACACTAGCCTCAGAGATGTTTAGCGTCTGTACTCCGAGGGTCAACATTTCCACACACCAGAAGCATCCCTGAGGAAAACTTTGACCTATCACCGTGTGTCTCTGGGTGTACACTGATTGTCAGGAGAGAGGTCAGAGATGCATTTAGGGACTCAAACACAGAGCTTGTAGCCAGCTGCTGAGAGAGCAGCTTCGCCAAGAAAGGAGACAGAAATTTCCCCAGTGCCCTTGGAAGAGTCAGAAAAGATCAGAAATGTGTTGAGAATTTAACCCCTCGAATTTGTAATGGAACACAGAGGAAAATATTAATTAATTCTTTCTTTCTTTCGTTCTTTCTTTCTTCATTTATTGCACATTTGGCAAATTGCACAAGGAACAATGAAAAATGAAACATTTTGAGAAGATGAGTTCAATGCTTCTGAACTCTTTCATTTATCTAACATCTCCCTCAATATGACATTTCTGGCACATGGTTATTTGCTTTAAAATGTTTAAAGTGTGCGCTATGAAATAAATGATTTGCTTTAAAATGTTTAAAGTGTGCGCTATGAAATAAACTGTTTTACACACAGGACAATACTGTTGAAATAAGGCTATGGAAGGATTATGTGAATGTTAGTTTGTGATTTTTATCAAGGTTTTCTTTGCATACAAGGTTATTATTTTTACACAGGGATCAGTTAACTTTAATTAGCTGTAACCTAGCAAAGCACACTAAGGGATCAGATTCTTCAGCTGTTTGGTTATAATTACACCTCTCTAACACACACAAAAAAACATCACTAAAGTGTCTGCTTACACGTCTTCTGTAACGTAACATGGACTGTTGGATATTAAAAGATGAGATTTGTCAAAGTTCCACTTGGCATTCCATTAGATCTGGATTTTTATCTTCAAAAGCGAAGATAAGTAGCGGTGTGCTGATGTGGTGGAATTCTACGATCTCTTTGTTATTGAACCTTCAGAGTGTATGCGCACACATGTGTCTGGTTGATTCAGTATTATCAAACCAATGGCATTCATTAGGGGACTCATGCGATGGGCTTTTCTCATTCTGGAGCAGAGGCTAAAACCTTTCAGCAGAAGTGAATAGAAGAAGAGCCTCTGATTCCACAAACACATTCACAACACTATTGTTGCAAATACATATATAAACACAGAGCACCAAATGATTCCTCATTTTGAAGTCTTGGCTGTGAGGCCTGGTCGTACTGCAGACCAATCACAGTCAATGGAGGAGATAAGAAGGTGCAGGAGACAAGATGTTACTCCACAAATGTGAGTTTTATTTTGGCTGTGAGGCAGAGTAATTGGGGGGTGGGGAGGGGGGGGTTACAATTGTAAGTGAAAAACCATTTCCACTGGCCTGCCCTTTGTATCAGTTGCTGCAAACAGGGGGAAATGGAGTACAGCCAGCATCTGGTACTTAAAAAGTGGTGCGAATTTAAAAAAAAAAGTAGTTATGTAAGGACCCCAAAACATTCTAGTCACATGTTGTAACTGGCTCCTTTGACGTTTTCGGCTCCACAGTCAGGCTTGACTGGGGTCTCAGACAGGAACGGGTCAAGAGGTCAAACAAACTGAGGAGTTCCAGCTCTGTGTTCACTCTTTCTCCTGGTGTGTAGTGACCCAACTGAGCAAAAGCCAACAATCTCTGCACATCCATCTCTCATTTCTCTCCCTCTCTCTCTTTTTCTCTCAGTATCTCTCTCTCTCTCGTTCTCCCTTTCTTTCATTATCTCTCTTTAAGAAATAGCTGCTTCATTCCCTGTACAGATATATCTGCAGTATTTTCTTGGTCATTTGCCTCTCTAGTTTAGAGACCAGATGGAATGCCACGTTGGCTCCACTTAAAATGCAGATTATCCAGACCAAGCACGAAACACACTAGGTGCAACCAACGGTCAACAGGCAGTCAGAGTGTGGTCTTACAGAATATATTTTCATTACATAAATCAGTTTTAACACTATTGTCCCTAAATGCATATCTTCATAATGGCAGCTTGTCATCACAGAGGATAGCTAAGCATGTATGTTTGTTTTATTTCTTTTCCCTAAAATTGCTCTTTTTTCAGTTAACTTGTATTTATGTGTAATATATTTATCACTGTCTAATAAAGAATGGGTTTTTTTTGCTAAAATGCTGATTAAATCATTCAGTTCATAATAAGTTATATACACATCCACTAACTTCATAAAATTGATGACTGGAAAAAGGAAAAAACAGATTTGCGGTAGCGAGTTAACGGGGAGCAAGAGTCTGAGAGACAAACAAGCTGTTTCTGTGACTCAGTTTTTCATTTGGGATTTTTATTGCCTTTTGAGGGTTCAGGCTGTTATATTTGCAAAAGCATTAGTAGAACTGGCCATGGATGGGTCAGCCACTATATCTCTACCCTAAAAAGGTCAAAAGCAAATGTTTTACTGTTTGATTGATTAGCTATTGCCTGAAATTACAAAACAAAGACAAAAGGGAGCCATTCCCCCATTACCATGCTCTGACTTCAACCAGGGATAAATGGTTTTACTTAAATTGTTTGGGGAATGGCCCAAAGCCCCTCCTGGTTGGATTCGTACACAAATATTCAATGTTTCTGACTCTCAAAACATTGGTCTACCACAGGTGCAAGTTTTCCATACCAATTAGCAAGCGCTCCACCCACAAATTTTCCGTCCAAATAAACTAGGTGGGGATAAGACAGAGGGAGAAAGAGAGAGAGAGAGAGAGAGAGAGAGGGAGAGAGGGAGAGAGAGAGAGGAGGAGCGAGGAGTGCATGTTAAAGAAGGGAGGGATTGCCTTTGATACTCTAGGCTCTAATTGAAAGCAGTCTACTGTTATGAGTGCACCTCGTCTTCCTCTCTCTGCGGACGGAGGGAGATTCTGAAGCACTTTCCCGTGGAATGCCGTGTTTCCCTTGCAAAGGGAAACACACAACCCAGGGCGCATATCACTGTTTTCCATAAATTACGATAGTACGAAATAACCGCCTCTCCCCAACGTCCACCTATAAAAATCAGTGAGTTTACACACACACACAGACACACACACACACACACACACACACACACACACACACATGGTCTCTGGCACTGGTCTTGCCAAACTGCCTGTTCGAGTGTTTGCTCACGCATAGAAAACTGAGCAGAGTTCAACATCTGGTAAGCTTTGATTCGGATTCTCGATGGCTTGCTAGACCTTGGTCTGTGTACTCCATGGAGTTCCGTTTTCTCTGGTTACAGGGGCTGCTTGGCTGGCTCTCCTTCACTTACGTGGACAAACGATCTTGGATTGTTGAAGGGTTTTCCGCAAAATAGGTGTTGTCCGTGAATTCCATGCAGTTAGAGAAATAAACCCACAAAGTATGTCTGTCTACTTGCCTCAGCCACGGTGTGTGTGTGTGTGTGTGTGTTCATGCTATGTTACAACCAGTTCTTGGAAATCCTTACACCAAAATGGAACAGAATAGTGCACCATAATGACGTGAGAAATTTTCTTTTCTTCTAAAGCTGTCTCTTTAGGCTCCGTGTCTACCAAACTCAGGACAAGAATTCGCTAGATGGTGTTATTTCTGTCATCTGTGGTTTCCTGTATCACCCTAAATCACCTCAAAAAGACTGAAAGATTACCAGCATAGCAATGGCAAAAATAGTGGACAATTACCAGCACAGCCATAGCAAGATTCCTCAAGTTAAGTAGCATCTATCAAGTCTACAAACATGAAACGAATGGAATAACTGAGAGAATGTTTTCAGTGTTTTTAAGGTAGGCTGACCTTGAATAAAATGACCTGGAGAGTAAAGTAGAACCTGGCCCTACAATCTAACAGTCTCAAATGCTGGAAAACAGTCACGGTGCTTTGAGACCATGCTGTCATGCAGAAGTCACTTTAAATGAGAGAGTTTATCAAACTGGGTGAATCAGTTACAGCGGGACTGAAAGCAGAAATCCTCCATTCACTTCTCAGGCAGGAGAAACTTGACAGTCAGGAAATACCATTTCAAGGTTCACCATGCTTCCTCCCGGGCTGCAGTGTAGCCCCCTGTTTGTCCAGCTGACTCAGAGGTACTCTACCACTCTGAGTGTGACTGTGTGTGTGTCTGTGTGTGTGTGTTTGACAAATGCCAGTGCTCCAATGCCACGGATAGAGTTCAGATTTCTTTCTGAGCTCAGTGCATGTATCACTTTGTAGAACCCAGCGCTGGCAACCTCAGTGCTGCTCTGTAGAGTGCTTATGTGGAGAGTCTTACACACATCTGGACAGTGACTTCACAAGGTTGCCCAGTGGAGGTTCTGCTTACCATGCTGGCCCAGAGCCATCGGCCCCAGGGGGCAGAGGATGGCGATTGTTGGACCCCGCCCAAAAAAAAAAAAAAAAAGAACGCTGCGTGCACTGTCATCCTGCTGAAATGTAAACTTCAGAATCAGCTGTGTTTGCTAATGGACTCTCCCCTATACCCCCCTCAACCTCACCACATACACACACACATACACAGTCTCAGCCAACAGAAAACACTGAAGAACCATCATTACGGTGGGCTAGTGTATGTTACAGGGAGATATCTATTTTGTCAGGTGTAATGTAGTCACTTTTAGGTCTAGTATGTGAACGCATATGCTGCTTTCTTCTTTTCCTTCTTGTGCAGTTAACACACACACACACTGGCGCATCAGATGAACTGAAAATGGCAAGCACTTTTGAACAAGGGCAGAGCAGTGAGAGCAGGACGACAGTCTTGTTTAAAACTGTCAGTATAGTTTCCGTCTCCACAAACTCAAAGAACCTGTAAAGTTTTAACAAAAGCCAATGGTAAAACAATTTCAGCACAACTACCAGAAGCCATTAAACAAATTAATGTGGTTATAAAATTGATTCTATGATTGTTGTAGACACAGGTCAAGCAGGTCAGGCCAGTGCATGAGAAATCATTTCTCATACTATCAGAAGGGAAAGAGCAAAGATTGAGTGCCAGAGATACTGTAGGGGACTGTACTGTTACTGATGGGCAGACTAAGGATCTGGGCAAAAGCGATTAGTGAGGATGAAAATGGTGAAAAATCCACATGAAGCTAAGAGGCATAGAAACTGTCCTCACAATCTCAGAATCCTAAAGGTTCACCTCTTTGTTCTCCACTTTCATTTGACCTGTTGTCTGTCAACACACAACACAGATGGATTTGTTTCAAAGCGTTTAACATGACTTCTCAGAGTAGCAAAACAGTGGATGCTAAGATGAATGGATCCTTCACACATCTTATACTTTCTTTCATCTTCCCATCTGTTTTTTTTTAAAGAATACACTGCAGAAAACCCTAAAGCTGAGTCAGATTGAGAGGTGATCACACACACACACACACACACACACGTACACACACAGAGATGGGCTGGGCCCTGGTGCTGACTCTCTCTCTCTCTGCCCTGTCTGTGAGAGGGAAAGACTTGACATGGAGTCTTATCTCCTCACCGGTGTTGATAACGGTACGGCAGCGGCCCCACACCCTTCCTCTCTGCAGGCCAGTCCCTTCTCAGTGGGCGGGAGGCTGAAACCGAGGGGTGGGGGTGGGGGGGCTGGTTCGAGAGCTCCGTGCAGTACGACATCTCTGCGTGTGTAATTTATTGCGGGAGCTAAGTGTTTCCATTTGCGGCCAGAGCCACCAAAAACAATTCGGAGCCTAAAGGTTTCTGGGGGGCCTTCTCATAAAAGAGGGTCGATGAGACTGGCGGGAGCTGGCGTGTCGCCCTGACGACCTGGACCGGGAGCCATATGGATCTGATATTGATAAATATGTGAGCTGGTAGACCCCCCCCCCCCCCCCTCCCCCCAAAAAAATTACAAAAAAAACATGACAATGAGTGCCCTTCTAAGCTCAGTTTGTCCTTTATTTAATGATGTACACACAAGGACTAACTGGATTTTGGTCACACAAAGTTGTTTTAGGAGAATATATGACAAAACACATATGTTCTCTGACGTAGGTATTGATACGATGTGGTGAAAAGTAGAAAAGGATTTTAAAAAGATAGCGCTTCTAAAAATTTACACCAGAAAAGAAACAGTAGGGTGGAATTCCTCATTATACCTTCAAACAATTGAAAGTTTATCATGGCAGAGTCCTTTAAGACTCTCCTCAGCTGACTTTTTCACCGCTTTTTGGATGGTACATTGTTTAAGCTCCAAAGAGTAGAAAACGTACCAAACCCCAAGATACAATAGGTGTGCTTCACCAGAGGGCCATAACGATTAAGTCTGAGAACTCCTTGCATGGTTGATGTATTTTAAGACATTCAGTCTATCTTGAGATAGCAATAATGACATAATGTAATGGACACAATGTCATGCCTGATTGCTGGTTTGACACACCGAGGTTTATAGACTTTTCGTTTGTGTGTTTTTTGGGGATTTTTTTTTTTTTTGCAATTCTGAGGCTGAATTTGTTAACTGAGCGCTGCTGCCCCCTACTGTGGGATTTTGAAACTTGCTTTCACACCCCAAAGCAGCTGATTCTCTAATGTGTCTCTGTCAGTGTGCCTATGTATGTGTGTGTGTGTATGTGTGAGAGAGAGAGAGAGCGAGAGCTGTAGTTCTCTAAAGAAGGTGAAGTAGGCACACTCCATCATTTTCGTTTACATTCACATTCATTCATTTATCAGATGCCTTTGTCCGAAGCCACTTACTAATGAGATAAAATACAACCTGAGCATGTGTCTGTATAAGAGCTGGCTCTGAATGATGTGAGAATACTGAACTTATAAGACCTCCAAACAATGTGTCATGTTCTGGATTCAAAAAATTCTACAGAATAGGCGTCTTAAATCACTCAGTGGTGTTTTCTCTCACAGGTGGGTGTTTCACAGTGTTGTTTGGAGGCCACTTGTTTGGAGGCATTCCAACGCTAAAAAGCCACAAGTCTTTTATGGAGTTCAAAAGGGCCCCGTCTTTTTGGTCCAGTTTGCCTTGGCTCATGCCACCATCTGCACCTCCTTGGTGCTGAGATGAAACAAATTGCTCCTTGAATAAATGGAATCAAAACTTTCGGGGCCAAAGAAACGATAACAGAAGTGTTTGCGGGAGGTGAGATGCTATCGCAAGCATCATTATTTGGGCTCTCCGCGTCTGGCAATGTGCCACACACACACATGCACACAGAGGATACTCCTAATTTAACACACACACATGCAGACATGTTCATTAACACACACTCTGCAGTTCTTTGTCTGTATCAATCAGGCCTTACGAGGAACTGATGAACACTAATTTAGTGTTTGATAGCAAAGACTGATAACAAAACTGATCTTGGACATATTAGATTAGAAACAATCAACTCGTGGATGAACTTTTTTTAAACCACAATTTGTAAGCAATGAGACTTTTTCTTTTGCTTAGTTTTACATTTTTCTTGAGTCAACAATCTGGTAATGTATACGCTCAAAGTATATGCTGATAAGCCTAGTAATCTAAAGTTTCCATCTCAACTTTTCAAGTTGCATTACTCCGATATAAGGCAGCCATATTGGCTAATCATGCGGGCCACATTTCAAGCTGAGTTTGGTTTTCACTCTTTTTCCGGCATTTTATGCCTCAAATGAAGGCTGGCTATTCCCAAAGGAAGGTCCTTATCTCTTTTAAATATGCATTACAGTTCTCTTAGCTTGGTTTGTTTTTCGGGGGGTTTTTCTGGAACGCCACCTTTGGAGTGAATTTTCTTTGCCTGGGTTCGACGTAAACCAACGAGGCCTATTTCCTGTAACTCAAACCTCCCACAGCTTAAAAAACCAGGGAGGGATAGGTGGGAGGGGTAGGAAAGGAAGCAGCACCTGCAGTACTGTGAGGCTCGCCAGAACATGAGTCAAGCAGTGTAGTTAGACATGCTCTAATGGTGCTGAAATCACCAACGAGCTGTGTGTAACTTCACCTCACTCCTGCAGCCCAGCAGATAAAATGAGCCACTATTCATGGATTTGGTGCCGCTGGACCAAGGACCTCGAACTGCATGTTTGTTGGGTGTAAAACAAGGAATTCTGACAATGACTGAAACTCTGCTCACCATGGAAAGGCTTCCAACGAAAGATGAAGGGTGGGTCTTAATTAATTAAAGGCGTCAACACTTCTCCACGCTCGAGAAAGAAAAACGGACAAAATCCAAAAAGCTGAGAGTCATCGTGTCTACGGCATCTAAAACATCCTCTTTCTCGATTCCAGAACAAAGCAGTGAGCTTCTGTACCAAAGCTCCACGCCCTGTATGGAGTCAACGTTTTTTTTTTCCCAGGATGTTTGATTGATTTACTGTCGATGGAGACGCGCTCCCTGTCAGAGCAGCCAGCCGCAAGCCCATCGTACAAACAGACTTGTGAGTCAAGGCCAGTAAAATCCCTGGTGTCTCTACACCATCCGCTCCACGAGGCAGCGCCGGATCTCGTGTACAGTATCCGTGGTCAGACAAGACCGCCACCACTTCCTGATATTGCATGGCTGTGCTTAACCACGCCAAGCCCAGGCTCCTTCTCTCCTGCCCTGGCTTCCCTTTTTCTCCCCCCAAATTCCCATCCGAATTCCAGTTGCCATGAAACAAGCACCACCAAAATGTTTACTGTAAGAAGCCCCAGAACGCAGGAGGGGAAGATGCTGATTAAGGAGACAAAATCAGTAGCCCTAAGACATCCTTACTGTACCCTCAGATACATGCTACTGAGATAGAATTAGAATGATTCCGATATTCTAAACTAAATACTAGAATTAAATGAAACCCTAATTGCAAGGGGTGCATTGGAAAAGTAGCAGTTGGGCTATCATGAGGACATAAAGCATTAAGGCAAGACAAAGAGATGGTAATCTTTTGAGCTGTACCCCTGTCTGCTGATTCTAAACCTCAGGTTTTCTCAAGCTTGAACTGAAGGAAACAATAACAGAAGTAACCCTCCTGTCTGCTTGTTCCATCTACAGTATGGCTCAAAGAAGCTGACCCTGAACCTGAAAACGTGAGGTCTGAATTAGCGTTCAGCTTCGGTATGTGTATGGCTACAAAACAAAGTGTTACCCGTTGGAGAGATGGCATGGAGAAGCCATTTTAACAGGCTCTTTTCCTTAGTCAACACTGAGGCTGGCCCAAAGCCCTGCCAAACTAAATTAATCTGTATTTTGGCAGATGGTGGTCTCTCTTTCTCTCTCTCTCTCTCTCCCTCTTTCTCTCTCTCTCACTGCGTGAAAAGTGGTGTATTCGGAAATATCTGGACAAAGTAAACTTCCGCTAAACCTGCTGTTTTCCGGAGGTATTCGGATGCCCGCAGAACTTTGTCATGCGGACCTGAAAACTCCCGCAAATGTCCGAATACAGCTGTTAGACGGCAGTTTTCAGGCATCCGCGTGACCACAGTCGTTAGCTGATGGCTTTGCCTTTCAAATGCTAATAACAGTCAGTGGTCTAGGTGGGACTGGGTATAGAAGCCTGCCCCCCTTCCTCACTGTAACTTTCTATCAGTTAGCCTATATGTAATATTTAGCCGATATTTTAATAACCACACAAACTTCTTAGGTGTTGCATGGTGTATAATACAGCAGTGGTAGGCCCATGTAGCCTTTAATGTCATTGCTCTGTCGTGCAGCTAAATTACAATGGACACTTCAAATGGAGCATACAAAAACACACTGAAAACATCATTTTAAAAAAGTCTAAATGAGAGGTTCATTAATTACATATTTGATGGTTATGCAACTGTCCTTTACTTGGGGTCAAAGGTACAGGGTGACCAGATGGGGGACGAGTAGTAAGTTTGTGTGGGACAATGTGGGACATGTTACTAATGCTGAGAGATGATGTAAAACTTAGATGTAATGTCAGTCTAACTGTATAAGAAACACTTGTATACACTTGTATTGATAGACATCCAACATGCATTGGCCATTACAGGCCCATCAAAGGCAACTGTACTTAAGCAAAGCAGCAGGCATCATACAGCTCAAGTCTTTCAAGTTAAACCCCTGACCAAATTCAACTATAAGAATAAATAAGGCTCAAAATAAAATATTACATAAAATAAAACAATTTCAATGCAAATCTTTATATCAAGCCAAAATCTCTATTGGATGAGAAGCATGGTCAGAAGGGATAAAAGAACTTTTTGACCATGACGTCGGCTGACAGCGTTTATCTTCATATCTGTAAAGTTTCACTAAGTTTGGTTTCTGTGACGTAGCAAAGAAATTCGTCGGCCCCACAGCTGCACAGTTTGATTGACGGTCGGCACAGACTCTTGATGACCGCCCTCAACGCGCTCCTCTCAGCCATTTGGTGAAAGCAAGGCTTTTAAAAAAACTCGCCTATGTTGCATTTTTACTGCTTTTGACATAGCGCTATTAAATAGATTAGAAACTATGCTCATGTGCGGGCGGGTAAAATAATGGATCCATATATTTTTTATTTCTGACAGTTAAAAACCAAACGACCAGCGAAAATGCGGGACATTATCTCAGTAAGAGGGATGCGGGACAAAGGATACAGGACTTTAAAAAAAAAAAAAGTTTACAGGGCATAGGAGTTTTTGTTGTTGATTCTCGCTTGTTTGTTCGGAATGTTTCTCCTCAATACGAGGACGCGCCCCGTTTTCAAACCACCCACTTAGAATCTAAGGTTGAGTCCTGTCCAATCAGTTTTCTGTGCGTGCATGGCGTAGGGTGACAGGAACCAATAGCATTGTGTGCAACTGCAGCGCGAAATTTGCTTTGGGGAAGGGGTTACCTGTAGTAAGGTAAGGAGAAGCGAGTCACCGAAGTTTTACTCCGTATTCTGTCGATAGTGTGCATTTTGGAGATGGCTTGCAAAAGAAGACTTAAGTTTTCGAACGAACAGCGGAGTGGAGAGGCTACTCGTGCGCCGGGAATATCCATTTTTTCCAACGGCGAGTCCGAACGAAAACAAACAACTGGTGTCCCCGTTAAATGCATTTTTAAGAAGATGTCTGAACAGCAGTAAACGTTCATGGAGAATGTTATTCGGCGGTTGGACAGGATGGAGTTCCATCAAAGAGGCGCAAGAGGAGTCTGCCCGAGAAAAGAAGACGAGCGGGAAATAACTCTGTTTCCGTAAGTTTATTTCTGTAGCCTTCGGGCTTTCGTCTTTGACTGCCGCGCATTCTGATACGTTCACATTTCTTTATCTGCTTTATCCCTTAATGTGGTTGAATTTAACTCTTGTATTAATTTTGCTTCTACAGGAAGCTGTGCGGATAATGCATAATGCTGAAAACAACACGCACAGATATGATCCACGGACAAGGTAGGACAGTGTGTTTTGTTGGTAGACTATATCGTCGCGATTGTTTCATAGCAGTGCTTGGAATTCTAAACGAACTTTTAATCAATCTTCCTTTCTCCTCCGCTTTTTTTTCTCTCTAGCATCCTGAAAGACCGATTGAGACTATTCGAAAGAGTTACCGGGTGAATCCAGAGAACAAAGAGGGGGGCAGGATCGCCACTCGAACGAGGCAAAGGAGGAGAAGAGTAAGTCAAAACATCATTTCCCTAGTAGTTCTTAGACTTTTTCTCCATTTGCTATTTTCAGTGATCTAATTTCTGTTTTCACTGTGTTTTGCATCTGCTCAAGGCCAGAGCTAGTGTTCTTTAAACTGAGGAAGAGGCTGCCATATGGAGGACCGCATCAGTAGATATAATTTCTGATGGGGACGCCGCCATCTTGGATGGAAGGCCAGCGTGGATCCTCCCGCCTAGCACAGAGTTGTCTGCACTGTGTGGGGTGCTACAGAATAGAGACCACGGAAGCTGGGTTGTTCTTGGGAATGCTCAACATTTAGAGTTTCATTTATGCTCCCAAAAGCATTTGTATTATATACTATGATATTACAGTATATTCTGTTCTAATGTATTCTATTCTGTTATATATTGTACATTGAGATATATATATATATATATATATATATATATATATATATATATATATATATATATATATATAAAATTGTAAATTTATATGCCTTATATTATACTGTATTTGCTTTATTTATAATAAAATTTGTGTAATTCATTTTTGTTTGCCAGACTATCTATACAATCTACCTATGAACATAAAACAACACCACCACCAATAATAATAATAATTATTATTATTATTATTATATAAACCATATGAATTCATGTTTGGGGACCCACAATGGACCAATGGGGAAGGGTTTTAGAGGAGGGGCAAGACATTGCTCCACCAATCCAAAGAAAGACTTTTGACCAATTGCAGGATACCTGGTGGTCCAAGGTGTGAAGTGCAAATGTTCCCTTCCAAGCACCCCAAGGGATTATTCACCATGGCAACTAAGGGCTCTAGGCAGACCCCAAAACACGGTACATATTCAGGAGTATTCCATGCCGCGTAACAGAGCTGCAAACTGCCGGATACAGCCGATAATCTGTGGAGTATCCGGGAATATACAGATGTATTCCAGGCCGAATACACCTCTTTTCACGCAGTGTCTCTCTCTTTTCCCTCTCTCGTGAAAGTGTCACAACAGGGTGGCGAGCAGATGCAAACTGACCAGCGCCAACAGGATGTTATAATAACAGCACCTCACCCCAACCCCTCCCCTCCAACCCAAACCAGGTGGGCCTGTTTACAAAGGGTCCGATTTCCATTTGAATCGACACCGAGCCGTTGCAATGGTAAACACTTTCCCATTCCAATTTGAGAAACATGTGGAAGTTAAATATTATACCCTTCGTAGTCACTTCGCTGCGATGACGCCTCGGCACTGAGGTTTTCTGCTGCTGGGAAGAGACTCACCAAACACTGGAGATATTTTCAGGTCATTTCAGGTTTATTTAACAGTTTATTGACTACTGATCACAACAAAGAAAATAGTCATGTCACAGACAACAGTTCTTTCTTTCTTTTTTTTTCACATGTTGGTTCACTTTTTTTTTTTTTTTTTTCAGGAGACTAATTTACAGAGCAGATGCAAACATTAACAACTGGTCTGAAAGGAAAGCCTGAGATGTAGTGCGTTACTTACAGGGGTCTGGAAAAACATCATCGGAAATATCCAGAAGCATGTCATTTCAAGTGTATTTCTATTCCTCTCAAAAGACAATGCGCTGAGAAGTGCTCTTAATTAATGCATTGTTATGATATCATTATGTTTTTCTCTCAATGTGAGTCATGCAACATCATGAAGCTGAGGAGCAGGAGGAGGACCAAGAGCATGATCAGGAGGAGGTGTAGAGATGGGGCATAATTGGAGTCCACATAGAGCTAAAAAGAAAAGAGACAGTACACACACGTTAGGAGTGACCTCCACACATGCCCTCCCAAGGTTGCTGGAATTTTTTCAAACTCATGTGAGACCAACAAATCATCTGCAGATTTAATGCAGTTTCAGAAACTATGAGACTTGGATTTCAATCTTGTTCTAGCTCATAGAATTAACTATTTGTTGTGATAATGGTGAGGTTGAGAGGTGTAATATATTAACTATTTGTTGTGATAATGGTGAGGTTGAGAAGTGTAATATATTAACTATTTGTTGTGATAATGGTGAGGTTGAGAGGTGTAATATATAAACTGTTGACTACACAGGGGGGAGGGGTTTCAGGATCGTTTATGTTGTGAGAAGTTGTTGTTTTTTTTGTTTGTTTGTTCTGTTTTTAATTAAACCTCAGACATAGCTTTGTGTCAATATGCAGAGCGAGCTCAGGATGTTTAATTAGTTGGCTGACTGTGAAAGGGCCTAGCGTTTCAGAAAAGACTGAGTCAAAAAGGTCCAAATGCAAGACTGAAAGAAGACATACTCAAACCAAAAACAAAACTAACAGCTCTCCTGTTCTCACAGGAACAAATGAAAACTGTTGACTGTAAGCATCCTTAGAACAGAAAAGCCAACCAGACGGTGAGAGACAGCCCAAAAACGAGACTCAAGGTAAACCGAAAAAGTTGCGGTGTCCTTTCTTAACACACAGTTCCATTAGGCTGTGTTTGAGTGCTAATGGGGACTCCCTGCTGAAAATCCTTTTCAGTCCTGGTCTAGGTTTAATCTGGGCTCAGAAAACTGGAACTATAATCCTTGCCAAACTATCTTGAGACTGCTCTGAAAACATCTGTGAGCCTGACACAGCGAAACATCACACAGCACTTACTCTCATTCCTACGTGAATGAGGTTTTGTACAGTCAGGCTCTTAGTGTGGATGAGGTGCTTTGGAAGACAAACAGTCAGTGTCTAGTCACTGTCATCCTCACAGAATGTGAGAATACAGTGTAGTGTGATATGAGGCACACGTCAGACAGCAAGCAGAGGAGGAAAAAAAAATGGAAAAAATAAAAAATTTGGTGTATTTCAGTACTTACAACTTCACAGCTCCTTTCAAACTGTGTGACGACTCAGCCTTAAGCGAACTATCAGGACTGGAACTATTACCTAAGTTGTTGTGTAATGTCTGAATATGTGGGGGAAAATACATGAGGCTGAGGAATAATTCTTCATATACTTGTTGGTGATCCTGTGCTTCTTTGTAGTTGATATCAGGGCACAAAGTGTCAGGGCACAAAGCCACTACACCTGCAGACTCTGATCAGCCTCCTCTCTGGCTCTGTCTCTAATATCATATTAGCATTTTCTCTCTAGCTCTTGCGTTTGCATCAGAAAGCCCTCTGGAGCAGAGTCGTAGGACAGCACAAAATCTTCTTCACTGAAATGTTTAGTTCATTTCAGCATTCAGAACATTTCTCTCAGTGACCTTACACTGGGCACAGAGCTTTCATTCCATCACGCATTTCTGAACTAGCTAGACAGTTATGTCAGATTTTTCATTCCATCACGCATTTCTGAACTAGCTAGACAGTTATGTCTTTAAAACATAGCGAATACTTGGAGATTCATTTTTTTGGGTGGGTGTTCTCTTCAAACCATTTGTATCCTCCTGACAAGACCTCACCAAATTTTGGATGATGTCTGGAACAGGGGAGCTTTTGGCTCTCAGAATATCTATGTTAATCAACACCGTCCATGTTATGCCAAAACAGGGAGAGAGAAGTTAACCATTGCAGCGGTAACCTAGCTCGCTTCTAAAAGTCTTCTATAGTCTTGTTGATTTGTGCAGGTAGATACATTTCTATGTTTATGGGGTGGGCCCACACCTGCCTTTCTTTAGCTGATCCATATAAGCTCTGGACAAGAATAAGCAGAAAAACATGTTCATTCTCTGTAAAGCAAGAGTGCAAGCTCCACCCTTCAAAACCTTTACCGCATCCTCATTAGTGTCAATGATTAGAAAATCTAATTTAATAAATCTACATCCGGTTTGGCTTTGTTATGACCAAGCACAAGAGCAAGTGGTGAGGGAGGGGTGGAATGACCAGCTGAGATGACTTAACTGTAAAGCACAATTTCCTTGTAATTCCATCTAAAGTAGACTACCCTAGACGCTGAAAATTCATTCCTGTCCCATTGGTGCTTTGAAGGCTTCAGCTCCGATGTCGGTGTTTTGACAGTTTCGATTGCATCAAATTAGAAGTTGCGACGTTGTAATGTAGCATATGCTATGATATCCTGGTAACGCCACTGTCTTTAGGCTTTCTGTTTCTGTCTCAAACTGCGGTAAAATGGTACATTTAGCTGCCAGAATTAAGCAAATTTTCCCTGGGGGAGGATGTCCTTGGACTCCCCTACAGGTCTGGGTTTACCCCCTGTTCTTGCCCCCTCACTTTGAAACTTGTTCCAGCGCCGCTGGACTGGAACACAGTGTACCCCCACCCCGTCCCCTCAACCTTCAGTCCCAAAACGAGTTCTTTTTTTTCTCTGTAATTTTTGAATTGGTGCTGACTTACTGCTATGGGGAGGCGGAACATCACAGCAGTCTTCTCATGCGGCGAGTCTGTTTGTCGATGTTCATGGTGGCACGATCAGTGGTGGACGTGATCGTGTCCAGAGCTTCATCCTGTCTCTCCAGCTCTGTCTCAGCCTCCAGAGCCAAGTTCTTTAACTGCAGCAACATCTATACAGGAGTAAACATGTAATATTACACACATTATCACACCACAGCAACTAAAAATGGTTTTAAAACAAAAACAATACAAGTATCACAATGAGTTGTCTTCATAAGTACAAGTATGTGATTAAATGCCATATGGAATGGGTAATGGCCTGATGGAAACTTCTCCTAAGGCAGACCCAAACAAAGTCCAACACGGAATGGTAAGAGAACTCTGAAGTTCTGGAATTCAAAAATAAAGGAGTAACCATTTCTGAATGTAAAAAAAGTGTCAAGAAAAAACAATATGTCTGATTGATTTAACAGAGAGAAAATTACAAATTCTTTCTGTTGCAGCTTTTTTTTTTTTTTTAATTTTAAGGCTAACCACAGAGTGGACAGAATGCTTTCATTTGAATCCAAGTAAAGTACATTCGTACCATTTCAGTGTGTGAATTCTCTATTCCAAGACAGTGGCTTGACCAAAAAATAAATAAAACGAAACAGAGCAGAAACCCACTAAAAGCACTGGGCGGCACAGTGCGGTCAATGGTCCATGTTTGCAACTTGCATTTGTTTAAACTGATAAAACCTCAATAGTTCATCCATTTTGGAGGAAGCTGCTTAGACTGTTGTCCTGAATTCAATAGCTCTGAGAACTTGGCTCACTGTTTTCAGAGAGAGCATTTATATCTTCCTTATAGAGACAAATGTCCATAAGACAGGGCCAGCGTCCATTTGACTGTGGTATGCTGACCATCATGCTGGACCATCAACAGGGAATGTAAAAGAAGAGAGAGTAAGGGAAAAAAAAGGGAGAGCAGTCAGTCAGATGTCTAAATATGACCTTCAGTCTTCTAGCTGGCTACGCCGCGGTCTTTCTCCTAACCAGCCAGTGTGTGTATGTTATGGCCAATGGAGCAACTCAAATAAACCAAAAAGAGCCAAGCAAAATCTAATAAACACTCACTCCAAATCCCACCACCGCCGTTCAGAAAACTAATATTATACACCATTCACCGCATAAGTGATTCAGATCACATTATGTCAGATTTCACCGTCCTGTCGGCGTGAGCTTGACGTTCCAACGCAGGAACGGTCAAAGAAACCGAAAGCGGTTCTGCCTTTTTCTGTCTCAGCTTTCACGGTAACGCAACACAAACCGTCTTCAGTTCCTGAAGGGAAACGACTCCCTGCCTTTACCAGTTACCTCCATGTTTCTATACTGGAAGGTACAGTTTTCACACACTGAGGTCGACCAAATGTTGGCAAAAGAAATCTGTTCGGAGTGCACTGTGGGTGACAATGGCTGTGCACACTGAAGGAGGTCAGTAGGTGTACGATATGCCTGAACTGTGACTATGAGAGGCAGTTGACTGGAGTTGCCCTCTGCTTCTGTGCAAGCGACTCAAACAGGACGGTTAGCCTTTACTGTCCTCACCTGACCCTTTTGGGTCTGTTGTGGGGGATTTGGCCATAAACACGTCTGAAATCACTCCATTGTTTCAATTGTTCCACGTGTCCTATGGAACTCCATGGAAGGAATCAAGGTGACACCAACTGAACCCGAGGTTTCTGCTTACTCAACCCACGTTACTCTCCATTACTGTATGTTTGCTTTCATTATTACCCTCAGATGCACTGACATTAATTAAACCCAGTGAAAACACACCAATTGCTCTGGCAATAATGGGGACTGAAGTGTTTCAGTTTGTTACTTATTCTAATTTCTTATCATCCCATTGAAGTTCAAGGACCCGGTCATAAAAAAAAGAAAAAAAAAAGCCTCAGCAGACGTAAACACTGATCCGATTTGAGCAATACCCTCTTGATTCAAAGAATCGGGTATTTTTTAAGTGCTAAGTTTTGATTAGATGTCTATCTGGAATAAACTAAAGAATTTATGTTGAAAGCTTTCTGATTATTCTCTATTATGCTTTCATCTACCTCAGTACACAACCTAATCTTGCAAGGAACAAGTAAGAGAGCTAGGTGTGTTCAAAAGTATATATTTTCATTGCCTTAAACTTTACCGGTGTTTAAAAAGACCATTTGTGACTTATCTGCTCACAGCAATATCAACGCACAGGCAGCATAAATAACGGTGGAGATAGAAACGACACCATAATGATGGATTTGTGTGGAAATAGAGATAAAAGAACAAAAGCCATTGATTTTTCAATGAGATCTTTTCATAGCCGTACAATGGCTTGTAAAATGATTCATCATCATTTTTAGCTTGTTACTGACACAGGTCCCTGCTAAAATAAAGAAAACACCAATGTAATATATTTTAATAATGCATTCTGCCAAAACAGTTTCAGTGCACCCTGGCAAAAACTCTATGACGAGTCTCAAGCACTCTACTGAAGACATGTCCCCCCATCTTTGATTTTGGTAAGAAAACATTCATTTAGGTGACTCTTCAAGATCATTGGTTTGGGTGTAAGTTAGATCTGGTCACTGAGATAGATGTGTCGCTCAGTTTATATAGACTCTTTTTCACGTTCATTGAGCCACTCTGTGACAACTTACGCCCTGTGAGCAAGTGCATCATCATCCTGGAAGAGTCTCCTTCCATTCAGAGGGGTTTTGTATTTACTGGCTCTTACCTTGGCCTCCGAGGATTTGAAAGGACCATAACCTGAACAGGACCGAGAGACCTCATCACTGTGAGAGACAGGCCCTAAGTTAGGTCTGTAGGTATCTGCTGGTGTACACCGTGTGTAAACTCATCCACTCGTTACAATCAGAGTGAAGAGTGACTCATCTGACCAACCAAGTTTACTCCACTGTTCCAGCAGCCACTGCCTGTCTTCACTAGACTGTCTCATTTACCAGTGAGTATTTCTGGATGTAATGAAGGGCTTTTGATAACTTTCGACTTTGCTGTCACCATAGTATCCCTCTTTGTGGAGTTCTGAACTAACATTTCTTGATGAAATTGCCTGTTGATGCCCCAGATTGATATATGTCCAACGGTTTTTGGACACCACCCCAAACAAATCTGCAGTTCGCCTGAGTGCTTCAGCATCCCATAGGGAAATCTGGTCTGGTCAAAAACAAGATTGCAAAAAGCCATCCTTTGACGATTTTCCCCCGTCTCATCAGCATAATTCTTTTTCTTTTTTAACATACCACCAGTTCTTACATTTCTAAAAACCCCAACACATCCTGAAGTGAAAGTGATACCTGTTTTGGTTGACCAACTAGGAATTATCTTCGCCCATAGCAATAATATTGTGTTTTGAAATGGTTTCGCATGCAGAACAACATAGCGAGCAACCTATAATAAAGTCAGAGAGGAGAACGGACAGGCCGTTTATGCATCACTGTTTATGTCTGGCTTCCATAGACCATGTAGCTGTGTAGTCCAGATCCACCTTAACAAGACTTAAGTCTGGCAGGACAGTGGAAGTTTGGGTATGACGACACTTTATGTATACCCAGTAGGGGAAAAACCTCGGCCCCAGACGCCCACGATTGCACCAGAAAGTACGAAGGGACACAGTTTACAGCTGTCTGAGCAAATGCCGACCAACCGCTTTTCCATATTGCTACATTTTAAAAAAAATTATTATTATTATTATTTTTTTTTTAATGAAATTCGTAAAAAACTGTTATTATAGTAGGACAGTGCCTGCCATTCTTTTGTGGGAGTTTTTTTTTTTTTTTTAATAAATGTTTGGTAGATTTTTTTTATTATTATATTATTAATAAAAACCCAGACTGTGGTTCATTTCAAATACATCATGTTTGACCCTGTGCCATGAATTTATCCACAGAAATGGGAGTCCACTGAAAGGCAGCAGAATTTTTCACAGAAATATAATGCAGCACATGACTCTGAAGTGAATTAAAATGAGAGAGAACCAGGGCAGAAGTGCCTTTTACCTGTTTTAACTCCTGTGCTTCTGCCTCGGTCACAGTGGGCTGCAGGACGTGGAGCTGAACCTGAGTGAGATCCCCCACAGGCACCTCCACAGGGACGTCCAGCTCCTGCCCAGACTGCTGCCCTGAGGAGGGAGAGGGACCAAGCCACATGCACGGTTATTTCAGTCAAACTAGAGCTGGGACTGTGAAGACTACCCAGGCCTGGAGTGGAGAGCCATTACCTCACACAGACACAGGGACTGCAGTCATCCTCTGTCCACTCTTAACACACAGCATCTAATTCTGCCCTTACCATACTCATCAGGGCTGGCAATGGCTGAACTGTGGTGTGTGTGTTTATGTGTTTATGTGAGTATTTGTGTGTGTGTGAGTGTGTTTAGGATTTGAGCTAAAGCTTGCATGTACCACAGCTCTGCAGGAGTACAGCTGCTGTCCACTGACCAGTGTTTACTAACATATTATAATATAATATAATATAATATAATATAATATAATATAATATAATATAATATAATGGCTTATTATCAACATCCCAATATGAAGGGAAACTACAGGCTAAATCATGGTTCCAAGCATAATTCCTCTCTAAGAAATTTCTGAGTCACTCTAAAGCATATTTCCCTTTACATTTTGCCTGTTGAAACCCATTCCATCAACTTGATTTTTCTCAAACACCACATCAAGGCATCAACAACATATATATATATATAAAATAAAAAAAAAACTCACATTGCACATAATCAATTTCACCTCAGGGTCTGGTAGCAAGTGATTTAACTGAATCTACTTTGTCTAGCAGTGATTCCACAACATGAATAGAAATGGAATATTAATCTACATAATTAACCCCAAATAAAAAAAAGAAACACAAGTCAGTACTTTTTATCATTTCAACACATCTCTTCAGATGCACACACATCATAAGACGTTCCTCAATAAATATCAGTTGTGGTTTTCCTCCTTTTCAAAAACAGACTTTAGCTGCCACCTAGTGGTCAAACTGCAACTTGAATTTCTAACCATTTCACAGGACAGGTGAATTATTGGTAATTCTAAGACTTGGCTATCCAAAGTCACTCCTGGTAGGCAGGTATGTGCGCAGGTTTTTGATGACACTACGTGTCTCACTGACTCATTTACAGGAATGGATCTGCTTGGCAGCACACTACCCTGGTTTCATTGGCATGAACGAATGAGTAGAACAGTGGAATGGAAGATTAACACAAATAAACTGTCTGTATACCAGGCCTCTAGCAAAAACCTGTTATCAGAGCTCATAGATGATGGATCACTTCCCAGTTCATGTTATTTTTACTTTCCTTTCTGATCATGAACCAAAGACCAGTGCGCATCATAACACATAATTTTTCTCATCAGGCAAAGTTATAAGGTTACAAGAATCTTACAGAAGTTAGGTGTTGGCTGTATTCTGTAAGCATACTGAGAACTACCATTTTTCCTGCTTTATAAAAACTGCAGTGTCAGACTAATCAATGTTTTAAAACAGACTGAACATCTGCATAAATCTGTAAAAAAAATCACTTAACATGAAGCCGTTACTCTAATTTTTAAACACCAAATCAGAGCAAAACAAACAGTAACCACCACAGAGTTTGCAAACTGTGGTGAGAAAAACACCCTGAGAACCTACCTGCAGTCCAAAAGGCGCCCAAACCCTCTGAGCCACACGGCGATGCGGCTGGGGTGCCCTGAAACGCGGCGTATTCCCCCGTGTACTCCACCTTCTTCTTATACTGGATCTCTAAAACAGCCAGAGCCTCCGCCATCTTGGCTGACAAGAGCCTGTAGCAGATGTCGGGCTTGCCAATGAAGCGCTGTCGCACGCTGATCTCGTAAGGGTTGTGCACGCGAATGTCGTCCACCTCCTCCCTCTGAAAGCTGTGGAGGAGCTGAGAGCTGGCGTCTCTCACCTCCAGAGAGGACACCAGCACAACCAGACAGCCTGGCTTCAGGTCCGAGTTCCCACCTTTGGAGACGATTGCCGGGATACTGGTGATGACCCTGTGACCTTTGCCTGATCCCTTGGTGTACGCGGCTTTGGCAGTGGCCGCAGCCTCGCTCTTGGTGTCCTGCTGAGTCTTCCAGGGCAGTTTGCCAAAGGGCCACCAGGATGGACACTCCAGTTCTGAAAGTAACCTAACAACAAAGGGGTGAGGTCGCAATGCTTGTGAATTTACAAATTCACTAACACATACAGGCAGTTGCTTGTTTTGGTGGTGACAAACTTCAGTTACATTTTGATGTAATACAGCATAAAGACATTAGGGTGATGCAACAACAATTGACAGTAATGCCAAACTTTCCTAATGCCTTCACTGAAAGACTCTAATGACATCAAAATATTCTTAAAATTCATAGCTTAATTACAATCAGGCAACTTTCTCTACTCTGAAGCAATTCCATAAGAAGATTATGTTTTTCCCCACATCAGTAACATATTACAGATCTCCAAAGTTTGCTCCACTGATAATAGTTTTCTACATATAACATATCATTCTACAATTTTGTTTTCTACATATAACATATCATTAATTCACGACTGTACCGGAATGTCGTTTTGGACTGGCTCTGTGTGAATTCAACTGTAATTTAGTGCAAGGGATTTTGACATTTGGAAACAGTCTTCACGATGTCAGCGTTCTGGCTGGATCTTAGCATTGCTCTTTTTCTCTAAGACTATCATGCAAAGGATAACTAGAGCACATTTCACTTGAAACAGACCTCAGGAGTCTCCTCTGAAGTCTACATCAGAGAAAATTCCATTACACCAAGAAGGTACACTTATAAAGCTGATGATCCCACAGAAATACACAATACCCAGGAAAACCATTCAGACTCTATCCTCAAAGAGGAGGCTACTGACAACACAATCCAACTCAAAAATCAAATCAAAGCTCCCTACTTGTCTGCCACACCCAGGTTGGACTCAATCTTATCCAAGTCTTGCATCATGTTGTCAAACTGCTCTCCCTGGTGGTTCAGGACCTTCCCTGTGTCCTCCAGCCTCCTCTGGGCTCCAGAAACCAGGCTTATCAGCTCCCTGCCCTTACTGATTGGGGCCTCAGCCCCCTGGGGCTCGGTGGGAGAGAGCAGCCTCTCCCTCCAGAAGTGCTCAATCACGTTGTACACGGTGACGCGGTTGGGGCGAAGAGAGCTGAACCAGTGTTTAATGTTACCCTCCTCCAGCACGGTCAGGCTGCCGAAAATGAAACTGGACGATTCCATTTTGAGCTCCATGACGCGTGACAGGCGTATGCTGGCCAGGCTGTCCTTGCTCTGGTCGGTGGTGAAGCGTAAGGTGGTCCGTGTCAGACAGAGGGTTCCACTCACCCAGCGCTTCTCGCTGTTGATGTAGTAGGAGCCAGGCCAGCTGTGGATGGGTGTGTCCCGACTCATCTTGACCCCAATCTACTTCCTCTCTCTCACTGATGCCTGGGGCTGGAGCTCACCTACTCCAGATGCAAAGATAGTCGTTATATTCAGTGCTAACACATCAGTTATGATATAATGTAGGTTTAACAATGAACACTGCGTGATTATGAAGAACCATATTTTGTGTACTCTATAAACATGCTATGACCTAGAACTGGTTAAATAACGTCGGAGGAATTATTTCCGTTATCCATCCATTCCTGTTCCTAAGTGCGAGACTAGGTGCTAAGAAAGACTTCATTCCCCTGACGTAAGAGGAGGCTTATGTACATACGAAAAGATAGCGAATGGTTTTATGTCTCAAGATGCGTTATGAGATCAAAGGACGCAACATCGCTAACTAACTAAATAGCAATATTACCAGAAAGTGTGTACGTGCAAAAAATCATATAATAAATTCTGACTGATTCCCATGAACAACACATAACTATAACCGAAATTTACCTTTCAGATAACTCCAGCACGACCGAACGACATATGTCAAGGCGGCTATTTAAATGCGCACAGAGATATGAAAAGAACAATACGCCACATCTGATAAAATTAGGATTTTCTGTAGATTGCATCTCAGTGTGCTGCGAATCATTTATTAGAACGTTTTTTGCGCTGTCTTAAAACGTTTTCTAGTGTTGTGAAACCTTACGGTCTTTCCCACGATGTAAACATTACAGTAGCGAGTCCGGAAGCTGTAATTCTTTAACAAAGTCTTATTTACTGTCCGTCCTGGAAACTCCTTTAGAGTGCTAACGTTCCAACACAAATGTTTTAAAAATGTTTTGCCCACGTCCTCACTCGAGGGAGTAATCGCATCAGGGGAGAAACCATGTTACTGCAATTAATTTCACAGTTTCACTATTACGCTGATTAAAATCGTAAACCATTTTGGACTATGTGCAATGCCGTATAGCAAAAAAAAAAAGGCTCGTAAGGTGTACCAGTGAAATCGGTCCCCTGGACAGCAACGAAAAATGATAGCTGTACAGCCATGCGTGCAAAAATGCATGCGATAAAAAGTCGCGAGTGGCCATACAAATAATCGGCGTTCGGTGATACAACGACTTTGTTTTAGGAGTGTATTTACCAAAGTATAGACAGTTTTAATTAACCTGATGTTCTGTACAATATAAATATGACGACGTGACCTGGCAGTGTTTCTGATTTTTTAAACGAAATAGGAATAGATATGAATATATAAATAGGTATTCATTTTGATAGCTTGGGTATTTCTAGTTATAACTGGCGAAGCTAATGACGACATGGACAGGGAGACCTTTCATAATTGTTGCAATCTTGTCAAAAGGCAAGGACAACAAGAGTTTTCCTCGCACTTCGTTGATTACATAGAGAAAGATATATCCTACTCAAAATTCTTCAAGAACTACTTGCTTTCAAATCAGCCCTGTATGTTTTCGAGGAGATTCACCGAAGATTGGAACTGCAGGAAACAGTGGGTTACAGAAGAAGGAAAACCTAATTTTCAAAAACTCTTGCAGGAATTTGGTAAGGATAAGAATTTGATTTAATGTTTAACCGATTTATGATTTAATTTTTTGTTCAGTAAATTTGTTGAATTCTGTTCTGACCACTGTCTCACCTTGTAACGGATGTCACTGTATCTCTGCCACAAGCTGAGACCGAAGTTCCTGTAGCAAACTGCAATACAAAGGAATACAATGCCAACCCCAAGCAAATCATGCCCTTTAAAGAATTTATTCAGTACTGGAGAGAATACATCCAGAATGGGCATTCTTCACCAAAGGGATGTCTCTACCTGAAAGACTGGCATATGATGAGGTACGGCCAATCTCTAGAATCAAATACTGGCTGCTAGTCACTCCATCCTTATTACCTCACTGAGACACCGTCTGCCGGTTCTGTTTACTGTAGGAACTTCCCTGAACACAACGCCTATAGAACCCCTATATACTTCTCCTCTGATTGGCTGAATGAGTACTGGGATACCATTGAAGTGGATGACTATCGTTTTGTCTACATGGGACCCAAAGGCTCATGGTATGTAAATCCCATTTGCCTGTATTTATGTTACTAGAGTCTGAACCTATGTGGGTAACTTATGTGATGCTTTATCTCACGATGACAAAGTAGCGTCCTATGCTGAACGACTGATCTAAGACAGAGCTCACATATTCCCCTCAGAGGAATAAACCTGGCCATTCTCAGAGGATACATGTGCTAAAGCTTTGGTACAGATTGTTAGATTCGTCTCCTTCTCTTTCCAGGACACCTTTTCATGCGGATGTGTTCCGCTCCTACAGCTGGTCGGCAAACGTGTGTGGCAGGAAGAAATGGCTTCTGTACCCGCCCGGACAAGAGGAGTTTCTGAGGGATTGCCATGGCAACCTGGCGTACGACGTGACGGGACCAGTGCTTCAGGACAAAGACCAGTTTCCACACTTTGAAGAGGCCTGTCAGCCCCTGGAGATCATTCAGGAGGCTGGAGAGATCATCTTTGTACCAAGCGGTTGGCATCATCAGGTTTACAATTTGGTAAGACCTGTGGTGTTATCGCTACAAAAAAATGTGTGTGATGGTTAGACATGTTGTTAACTATCCCAGAGTGGTAGACCATGAGTTGTAACTAATGTGTTTCAGGTGAAAATCTGTGTTAAAGTTTAGCATTCTAATAAACTCAGAGTCAGTTATGTTTATACTACCCCACAAACACTTCAGTCTGATTATTGCAAAAAACATTCAATTGCGTTTTTAAAAAGCACCTAGCTGCCATTTCTGCTCGTTAAGATCCTCAGTTGCTACAAGTCAGCCAAAGGTTGACATGTGATTTGTAAACAATATTAATGTGATCAATTGATGGCCATTCAGTGAAACTCTGAAATAATGTTTTTTCGGTCATAGGAGGACACCATCTCCATTAACCATAATTGGCTGAATGGTTGTAATTTGGATATTATGTGGGAGTTCCTTCAGCAGGAGCTCTCTTCTGTTCAGAGAGAGATAGAGGAGTGGCGAGACACCATGGAGTCCTGGCACCAGCACTGTCAGGTACAGGAACTGTCTGGTTCCGTCTATAGTGATCGTATCCCAAGAGGTGCATTTGATATATTTTAATCAGAATATATGTTGACTTTGAACAATTAAACAAATTAGAAGCAATGGCATATTTAGTGTGCTTTTCTGATGTGCTGATTTTTTTTCTCTTCCCCTAATCAGGTCATCATGAAGTCCTGTACTGGAATTGACTATAAAGAATTTGCCTCTTTCTTAAAAACTATTGCATGCAACCGAATTTCCTTTTTGAACTCCTGTCCTGAAACCGCATCAACCTGTGAGAGTGTTGCCTCGGAGACCCTGTGTGCCCTGGGTCCTCACCATGCAGCCTTTGACCTTCAGAGGGTGACTCAGATACTGGAAATGTTGCTTAGCAATGAGGATTTCAAGAGACTGGAACCGTCTGCTCTTAGCTTTAAGCCTGACGACCTGCTGCAGGAGATAAGGGAAGCCATGAACTCCATTATGTAAGGGAAGCAGTGTCTTTTAATCACACACACAATCGCGACAACTCCACCTTATTATGGCCTGCTGAGATGACATTGGCTTTTAACTCCAAGTTTCATCAGATAATAAATAAAATCACAGGACATAAAACCTCTTGTGGGTTTGCATTCATTGTGATTTTGAAACATGATTACATTCAAAGAGTGCCCAAAGAATATGGTTATGATTATGTGTACAGTGCTGTTTAATGAAATATGATGATTCATCAGGTAGAACACATTTTCCATGTTCATTTGAAGTTTAGTATATATACTTTTGGTGTGGACCAAACAGATTTAGATTTTGTGGAACCCCTTTTAAAGCAGAGTTAAGCAATACTGTACTATTGAAACAAACATTTGGTCTACGAAGTGAGGTCAAATGCAACTTTTCTATTATAAAGTCAAGTTCAAGTTTAAATACTTTAAACTAAGATTTCACAGTAGGAAAGTGACATCTTAAGCTGTGTGGTTGAGTGTCGTAACTCTCGAAAACTTGCATAAATATTTGTTCGCTTCAATATCTCGTTCAGCACATTTCCAGCAAACAAACAAACCACAAAAAACCCGCAACATTTTCAAAACTAAACAACCAGAGCCCTATGTTCAGCACCGCACAGGGGAAAGATTCAGAATGGTAACCAATGACGGAAAAGATCCTAACGGAGTTTTGGTTAAAGGAAGCCTTCCTCTCTCTCCTATAGCCAAGTCTTTTAGTGCATGCTCCTCCTGCTCCGTCACTGACTTTTAGGATCTTTAGGCCACCACTCTGGGACAGATGCCTGTAAAGTCACGGTTGTGTCCTCAGAGGACTTTAGTATTAGAGGCTCTTTGGCGTGGGCCAGACGGATAAGGCCCAACCCAAGGTCCCCTAGCCCAGTCCTGTGTTTCCCCGCTGGCTTCCCTGCCTGTGTTTGTAGAGAGGCTCCTTCCTCTAAGTCTTCGGCAGGAGATGACAGGCTAAGGGGCATCAGGCGCTTACGCACTACTCCTGTGTGGTGAGTTCTGGCAGTCAGCTCCTGACCGATGTAGCAGCCCTTGCTGAAGCTTATGCCCTGCATGTAGACGAGGTTGGACTCCAATGGAAGTGCATCTCCAGGGGGTAGGTCTTTGACTCCCTCCGGTAATCCTACAGCAAACATTGAAAATGGTTAAGACACCAGACTGATGCTAAGAGACAAAACTGGGCAGTGGTCATGCTGTGGTGAGATCATGAAAGGTAAAATAAACCTACAGACGTCAGACTTGAGCTTGACAAAATCACTGTGAATAAAACTGTCAGACAAGTTAATCGGTAGAAAATGTTACGAACTTTTGAGTGTTATCTTCATTATAACAACTACCCTACAGTCAGTTTTGCATATGAGAACTCCGCTTTGGCAACAACTTTCCATCTTTGTCTCATTAGTTACCATTAGCAAGAAGTCCCTAAAACATATTTCCCAACAGACATATCTTATGTGTTATTCTAAAGCAGGAATCTTCTTCCAGAAACTTATAGAGGAATGCAGGTTTTTGCTCCACAATAATACAAACAACTTATTCTGCTTTCTCAAGGTCCTGACAGGCATCTGTATCTTAAATCGTTCTGGGTCTGAATTTGGGTAGGGTGAAACCATGCAGGTGAAACAGCTTTTCAAGAAGAAAAGCCTACCATGTTTAAAATCTGAGTTAAATCTTATCAACTATACCAATTGTGTAGCGATGCTTGTGATAGTCCACAGCGTCTCCTTGTTGACAGGCACCCACGACCTCTGGTGGATTGACTTGGCTTTTTGTAATCAGTCTCCAGCCCATGAGATCGGTCCTTGGATCTGGCACCAGGACGAGCGCTTTGTCGACGGCAGTGATGTCTGGTTTTGACTTTCCCTGAGCGCCTTCTGTGTTCAGTGGCAACAACGCCCACAACGAGAGATCCGTGCGGGGGCTAATGCTCACTTTGCGGCGTATTTTGTACACTTTTAAGTGTCGCAAAACAGAGTCTTTCACAGTGCAATCACATTCAAGCAGAACACTGTTTTGTTGCTCTGGATTGTCTTTAAAGCTGTGGAAAACAGGAAAACATAACGAGACATTAATACGATAAAAACCTCTTGTTCTCTAGATGACCGTTCACTGACAAAAAAAAAGAAAGAAAGAAAAGTTATCGTCGTGGTGCAGAAGTAAATTGCTGGCCACGCCTGTCCAAAAATGTGCTAGTTTGTTAACTAAGGACTGAGCCTTGTCCTGGACTACACTGTATCCCAAATACTGATTATCCTTTCAGATTAAACTCTGGATGGAGGCTCAAACTCTAATTCACTCACAGAATAATAGCAGTTCTTTTATAATCATTTGGCACGTTAAGCAAGTTTAAAATAACCGCTAAATCTGGCGTTGGGGTAAATATTTACAGGTCTTAAGTTATGACCGATAAACTATACGTGTGCTGTGAGCTTGACACAGTGACAGCATCTTGATCCGTGAATGTGAATAAATAACCGTAACACATTCACTGCGCTCCCTGCATTACTACGCAACTTACCCAGAATGGTTCTATCACATGCACGAAAGATCCATGCCATTTTTGCGCACTATGTATTGTAATAGGACGAGTTTAACACGACCGCAAAAATGAACCTACCTGTATATGATGATATCATACAATGTTCTTCCTTGAACATTTAACATGTGAGCATACATGGCTTGTAGTTCCTCGTCATCCAGAAGTCCCATGTCATTAGTTATAAGACCTTGAAGGAATGAGCTGGTATCCTGTCCATGTATATTTATCAGGCTTCTATGCGATAGGCTGTAACAGACAAACTGCCCCGGGTTAGCCTTCGGTTGATCCGCGCTGTATTTTCTAAAAAATGTCTTTGCTTGACCGTAACCACTGCCATGTAGCAAAACTGATGATGAGAGCGCGAGCCACTGAGAAGCGTTTTTCCGAAAATACGCCAAACGGGAGTGAAATATTCCTAGAGGATGCATTGCTTTGTTTACTTTTTATGTAACTGCAGCTGAGACGAGCTGTCACAAAACAGAGACGTATAAATGAGAGCAATCCTGTAACGCCATGTCAACGATTACCTAAACTTCGGACCAACCATTTTGTTTCCCACAATGCTTTGCGAAGTACAGCGCAAAAAGAATATTGCAGGACTTTCAGAACCACTAACTACTGATGGCTGACACCTGTGAAGACCGCCGGACAACTGAAATATAAAATCTAAATTCGGAGATGAAATTCAGAAATTTGATCTGTTTTCTTTTTTCAGCCCAGCAATAAGAATGGCACCGCAACGTAAAGCGAAGTGAACATTTTGCTTAGAGCTGTTTTTAAATATACACGTTTTCTCATGTCACTGCATTATGCCTTACGGAGGAAAGGGTCCACAAACAATTTTGACGACCGAAAATACATGAAAATACTATTGTCGATGGCTTCTATTGGAGAAAAAAAAAGTACACACTGTAAATTATAATTTATGAAAAAGAAAAAAAAAAACACCTGTACGTTCTAAGCATATCTTGAGCAATTAAGCTCCTTACTTAATAAATTTAAGTACTCCAGTCTGTATTTTTATATATTTTATAATTGCTTACAAAGGTATATTTTCTCTATCTTTTTGCAGTAATTTTTCAGGGTTCTATTTTTTACTGAGATGAGCCCCCTCAGATTGACATCATGCTGTTTGTGTTTACAAAGTAGAGTCTCTCTCTCTATCGCTCTCTCTCTTTCTCTCTCTCTCTCTCTCTCTCTCTCTCTCTCTCACAGTTGAAGTCTGTGGGTTGTCACAAGGACACAGTTCTCCCCTTGAGACCATTACCCACACTTGCCCTGACTTATGCCACCATCACAAACACCAGTCATGAGCTGATAGTACCGCCAGTTGACATGATCCACTCTTCCTCCCTCTGAGACAATGCTCAGGTCCTGTGGGGGCCTTTCCCCCCTTCTTTCTATTTTTTTTTTTTTTTGAAGATATCCCCTGAGCTACCGCTATCATAACGATACAGAAATGATGTGATTTGCTGCACGGAGTGTAAACAACAAACCCCACAGCAATAGCAGTTGGGCCAAGGTCGCTTGGCTTCTCAGTGACACCAGTAGTGTGGAGACGACAACGGGAAGCAAGATAAACAACACGACCTCAGTGTACACAGATGTGTTTTAGCCATCCACACTGGCTGTCTACATAACTCAGTATGATGGTAGGTTTGGAAATTTCTATAATGAATCTCAGAGATGTTTTACTGTGCTTTACTCTTCAGTCGACGGTTAAATCAGTTTCCATTGTCTACAAGTATGACTTTATGAAAACATGCCATTTTTTGTATTTTTTGGACCTCACAAATAGTGCAGATACTTGGCATTGTGCGTTCTATTCAGTTGTTCTATTTTCCTTTCACATTTGAATTTCAAGATTCTGCCCACTTCTTGGTGATGTTTTCTATGCTTTTCCTTTCTTGAAGAAAAAAGCAAATTTTCTGAAATAATGCAAGTATCTCTGTGTAAGTATTTCTTTCATTCTGAGCTTCCCTCTTTACAAAACTAGTTAATAATTGTGTCCTGTCACACCTCATTTTAGTAAAAGGTCAAGACACACAGAAGAACAGCCACATACAGCAAACAGATACAGTAAATATAGCTTGGACATTCCTTTGAATGGAGGCCTGCAGGACCAAAGCAGATCATAACAATGTGTTATAAAATAAGATTAAGATCATTAATTTAGTCCGTATATCTTTCAAATTCTAATCATGTAATGCTTCATTCTTTCAACTTTTCCATTCTTGGAGTTGACCTTTTTTTTCTTTGGTCACAGATTAAATAAACATGTGTTTTTCTCTATTATGATTCATTCTATTCTTGAATGTGTCTCAGAAACATTAGTTTTTTCCTATTGAACAGACATTATGATCAGTTGATCAGTGACAATGACCCATCGTTAAGTTAATCATAAAATTTATTTCTTAAGACAAAAACATCATTATTACAATCTTAAATTAAGGCACATCTTTTGAGAGGAATCATTTTGAAAGTGAAAAAACTGTCAATATTATTTTAAAATAATAAACAATTTGAATATATTCCATACACTTCAAGAAATTATGTACAGCAAAGTTATGATCAAAGTATTACTGATATTATTACCACTAATAATAATAATAATAATAATAATAATAATAATAATGTTGATGATGCAATTTGTTAGTGTTTGTGATTGAATTAACTCATATTAAACAACACGGGAACTGAAACATTTTGTTGTATGTATACCACTGAGTGCATTGCTGAGGTTATTACATGTTGTGTACTCAACACTTCGTCTTAAAATGTTAACTATAATGTTGTAAGAATGATTCTTATACCTTTTTTCCCGTCTATCTTGCACTTAAATTTACTGTGTGAAAGTAAAGAAATAACCAACATATCATCAACCCAAAACTTGTTGAACGCTTTTGATGTTGCTCTTTCTTCAAAGATGAGAGTGACAAAGTGGAAAACAAACATAAAAAACACGTGACTATTCTAATTCAAGAGCAAAATTTCAGTGTCTGAACAATCAAAGAGATTACAATGTACATTACCTGTGCTACTTTTAAAACCTAATGATCCAAAATGAAGACTGTGCTAACTGATGATGGAGACACAACCTGGCACTTATACTGTCCTCAAAGTGTCATGAATTGTTCTCTAATAAAAGATAGATATAAAGGTGACCACTGCTTTTATACTATTTTTTTCTGACATCCACCTTATTCAAATTAGTAGCAAGAATGATACCCTTAGTCAGGTCAAAATATCTTTTATTACCTCATTAACTTTAGTGCAACATAAATAAAATATTTGCATGTAGTGGTTAAAGACATGATGGAAACAAATCAAGGTGTAGTCCAGACCACTTAAACCAAAAGAAAAATAAACATACTTGGTGCTTTATTTGATTATATGGTCCATATTCTGTGCTTTTCATTAATGAGAACCTTTGGACAGAACTGAACACAAACAATGTACAGATATATTTGCTATCACGTTGAGGTAATTATACGTACAGTGGATAAAGCAAGGTGAATGCTACCCAGTTAAAATAAGCTACATCTTACTCTACAAGGTCTCCTCCTGCAAATGCTCACAAAATAGTTTGATGTGTGTGGGGTCCTTTGTGTCCAGTCCATAAGACTATAAACGTACCATTAGATTATCCTCTCTATTAGTTCCCTTTTAGTTTAGTTCAGTTTTATCCAGTGAAAACATTTTCTCTTATTAAATATCCAAAGTTCAATGGTCCAATGAACAACTGGCCCTGTTGATGAGGACCTGATGAGTGACTCTAAATCCATACTGAAGTCTTGCCATTTTTCACCAATGTCCCAGCTTTCTCAACTCCTGATTTGGGCCTTGCCCCCTGTTTCTCCTGGGCTGAGTTGACCCTGTTCTGCTCTGCCATGGTGACCCCAGAGGTTGGACTGCTTGTTCTTGAAGTCTGTGGGTTGTTTTTGTTGTTGTATGTCTGAAAGGCCATGTCCAGTTGCTCTTGTGCCACCTTCAGGTGATGGTGCAAACTGGCTAAGTCAGATGGGATGTTCTCGTCTGGGCTGGCGCAGTGCTGCTCCTGGGCCACGTTGGCCAGGTTCTGCTCATGGGAAATGATACTGTTGGGCATCCTGCCAGGCTTGTCTGCCTTGATGACCAGGTTGTATCCCGGCGGAGATGCTGGAATGTTCCTGGAGTAGTGGTAGCTGTAGGAAGGTCGCCTCCCCTTGGTTCTCCGCTTACGCAGCGTGTCACGGAAGGTCCCTATGCCCAGGTGAAACATCTCACACACATTGAGTAGAAGACATAGACAGCTCACCACGTACATGATGAGCAGGAAGATGGTCTTCTCCGTTGGCCGTGACACAAAGCAGTCTACATTGTGCGGACATGGTACTTTGTTGCATACGAACAAAGGCTTCACGTGGAAACCATAGAGGAGATACTGGCCTGCCAAAAAGCCCACCTCAAACACAGCACGGGACAAGAGCTGGAAAACGTATATCCTCATTAGTCCCTCCTGCATGATTCTGCGTCTGCCGTCATGTTTCTGAGGACACTTTTCCACTTCTGAGGCTTTGGCCTCCTGAACTTCCAGGCTCTCCTCATAGATCATTGGCTCTGCGTCATCCTCTTCCTCTTCCTCCAGCACCTCCTCCAGCTGATGGTTACCTCTCCACCTTCCGTGACGGCTCCTCCGGTGGTGACGGCGCTGTTTGCGGCGCTCCTCCTCTGAGCTGCGGGCAATCTTGTGAATGGCGTAACCCAGGTACATAATTGACGGGGTGGAGATCATAATGATCTGAAAGACCCAGAAGCGGACATGAGAGAGCGGAGCGAAGGCGTCGTAACACACGTTGTCACAGCCAGGCTGCTTGGTGTTGCAGGTAAATTTGGTCTGCTCGTCCGAATAGATGGACTCACCCCCAACTGCCGTTAGAACGATGCGGAAGATAATGAGAACAGTGAGCCACACTTTACCCACAAACGTGGAGTGGTTGTGGATTTCTTCCAGAAGACGGGTGAGAAAACCCCAGCTCATGTTGCTCATAAAGGCTGTTCAGCTAAAATCTACAGAGTGAGAGAGAGATGAAGAAAGAGAGAGAGGGAATCACAGATCAGCAGCCTGAAATGTACAGACTTATTTTATTTTATTTTATTTTATTTTATTTTATTTTATTTAACATTTAATCAGCAAATCACTGGCGAGTGAATTTAGATAAAACATGAAAAAGTTCTGATCATTTGTGATGGTCTGAATAAACATAGTTACTACAGGTTAGCTTCCATTGCGCCTGCCAGAAACATAGATCATGTCCAGTTTCTACAAGTAGTAGCACACTGTCAAAGCCACAGTAATGAATGACATAGCTTACACTACTAAGCTTACAGTAGCTTTCACGAGTCCTCCATCACTGTCCAAGAATGTTCTGGCAAGTCACTATGGTAATCAACAGGTATTACATGGCGGTTTGGAAGTATTCATTTTTGTAAGAGTAAACAAGCAATACATTTAACTATGTAAAAAGAAAATTTTCCTTGTCATTTTTAGACTTTGTCATTTGCTCATGGAACTGTATCCATCCACCCATCTACATTTTTCTCAAACATCTATCCATCCATGCATTCATCTGTCTATCCATCCATTCTAACCTTCAGAGAATCCTATAGTATAATCATTACCATGACATCTGCTCACAGTATCACTCAATCTCTATTTGCATTTATGGAAAAGTAGAGCTAGCGGCCAGCACGTGGACATATAAACAAATGCAGTCCCCAATCAAGCTTCCATTCATTTTAAGGACATTATTGATTTTTACATGTTTAAAGTATTCATTTCATTGTGGTTTGAATAAGCTCTGATCACTTACAGAACATTAATGTATTTCAGGAGTGAGGACAGTGAAGTTTAATGGATTTGTGAACGTGCCGTTATGCGATCACACTACACATTGTGTATACTTTGCGAATGGCGGTTGTGTCATATCAGTGTGACAAGGCTGTTCCCATTTGAACTCTTCCGTGAGTCTGTGGAATGATAGTTGACGGTTTATTTCAGTTTACAGCTGAATCCATGTTTTAATACACAACTGAGAGGGGAAATTAAGTCATTAATTAAGTCATTAAGAATTAAGTTGACCGTTAAGTCATCATGAGTCCTCACAAAAAAAAAAAAAAGTTGAACTGACCGAGATAAGGTGTGGACTGTTGTTAGACTTAAGTGTAAACAATTTGTCTCCTGTCATTTTTCTACCTCCTCTGTAGTTACTGCGGTAAGAAACTATTTAAAAATGTAATTTGAAAAGCTTTGTGATATACGTTTGCAGGGAAATGCACTCATTATGCAAAGAAAAACTATTAACGTTCGTGCAAGGAGATGCATTTCTGGAAATAAAGTTCATTTTATTTTTAAAGAGCTTCAAACAGGACTGTTTACATACAAATTTGCATATCATGAGCTGACCCTGTCATGGGGGTTGTGTCATGTCGTTGCCATGGTATTCTCCCTGATGTGGGACGTTTAGCCTCCCCTGCCATCTAAATGAGCAGAACACAGGACAGCGAGGATGGGGCGGATGGAGCTAAGCAGGCATAGTCACAGATGGCACACGCTGCTCACATTCCTGTGAGACTGACAGGCAATCATCAGGTGTTTGCGTTTCCTCAGTATCCTTTCAAATGTCCAAGTGCAAATACTACATTTTCTGACTGGCTCCTGTGAAAATAGTCAGGGCTAAAGACTCAGTTTTTAGTTTACACACAGAAGCCCCACTACCGTTTTTCACAAAGCATGTGGTTACATCAGCATAGATACAGCCATGTGATTATCAAATCTATGCATACAAGGACTGCCAGATGCAAAGATTTTTGTAAAATTTCAGGATGTACTCTGAAGTTACTGATCTGCATGTTGAGATTTTGAGTTGTTGTGAGGTAATGTGACAGAATAGAACAAAAAGACTCCCATACAATAATTTTAGTTAAATTCAGGAATTGATGAGTATTGTAAATGTACATTTGACACTAACTAGTCAGCAACTGTCACAAGATCCTAGATGCTGTTTCTGGTAGTAAGTCACAACCGGATTATTATCCACACTGTAATATTCAAAAATAAACCATGTATTTCTGAAGTAGGAGTGAAAAAGCTTGCAGCAAAGGCATAAAAACTCAAACCAAGCACGAGTGTCAAGGTATTTGTCATACTATAATCATGCCGTTGCTTACTGGTTTTGTCCATTCTAATATCTTGACCATTACGTATTCCCCACTGCCTGTAGCCCTGCAGCCAGTAGTAGCAGCAAATAAAAACAAAATTTGTTTTTATTAATCACATTCCCCAACAGAACATATACTCCCTTTGTGATGGAAATTTAGAGGTGATCATGTGACCTCTGATAACTCCAGTGATATAACCTAGTTGATTCGTATTATGTAGTTTTTCAACGTTTCATATTACGTATGTTAGACAGAGCAGCCATCTCTCAACTACTCATGATTGTCACACGTTTTCTAAATGTCATCAATGATCACAAATGATTGGGTCATAAAGTGTAGTGTATAAATGAGTATAATAATAATAATTATCATCATATCTTATGAAATTGTTGATTCATGCTGGACGCCACAGATGAGCTGACTAAGGTGTCAGGCATGTTGGAACTTTATGATATGCAAACGTATATGCATACATTCATTGTATGCATTCCTTGAATGGAGTCAGTTAAAAAAAAAAAGTAGTTCACCAGTGAGACCTCAGGAGAGCCACATCAACAATTTACACTGTGTAGACTCACTCTCTAAATATTTTCCCCGAGAAAACCCTTTACTGAAAATGTTATGTTTGGTCGCTGAGATGTAAATATTTACATATTTATTAGAACATGAACTATATTGAGCTGAGCTCCAACCCAGTCCGGGGCTTTTGGGAATCACTAAACTGTGTGTAGGCCTATTTTAACTTATTTCTGTCCAAACTGTTTTATGTTTCAGGTAAAATACAAAATGTATTTGCTTTAACCTTTTTTAATCGTGTTGTTTAAAATAAACTGACTTAAATTAGCGGCATCTTCCTAATAGAATTCAATATGCGTCAGCTGGTGTTTGTGTAAGAACTTGTTGATATTTAAGACAAGTTTAAGAAAAATTTTTAAAAAATAATAACAAACAAATAAAATAGAAAAGTTGATGCGGACCTCTAGGTGGATTTTTCTTTGAAAGGCAATTGCAACGTTTTGATGAAGCTCGTCCAAGCTACGATCAAGAAGTAAAAGCAAGGGTTGAAACTCCATTTTGTGACAAAAATTTTTACTTTCATTGAAATTAAATGTTGTATCAATTTTATACATATACACATATAAGCATTTGGCAAATACGTAAGGATCTTTCACTCTCAACAGGAGAATTTGATGATTATGGGGCAAACCCCATTATTCCACAAACCAAGGGGCATTTAGAAGTTAAAAAGAAATCCTGTAAGAAAGATTTTTGATGTTAAACCGAATGCAAGACAGAATTTGACTACATGTCTTTCAGACAATAATAAAAACCCACCTCGAGAAGTTGTGCGCGCTTCGTCCATCAACGAATTCGATTGCATTGTACAGTTTTTGCCGCTATACAACTCCCTGCGAGTGTCCTCTCTCACGCGACCCATACATGAGATTCCCGTTATTACCTCTTCACAAACGAACGGATGGCTCCATGGTAAAATAAATGTCAACGGGAGAGTCTAGAGACGTGGCTCCCCGCTCCACATCCCTCTCCCCACGTGGACCAACTGAGCTTTTTCTGCTTTGCGCAAAAGATGTCACACACACAAAGCCTTGTCTGGTTTGTCTTACGCCGCCAGCCTTCTCTCCAAGAAGGAAGCATAAAACATTGAGGGGGGAAAATGTTCCTTTGGTGAATGACCCCGACTCAAAGGGTCAGACTTGCAAACTTTTGACTGCAGGCTGGCGTGAGCATCCAGCTGCGTTTGCTGGCTCATTAGCGACCCCCCTATTTAGAAGCCGATTAAACTGACTTGTGTTTTGGAAATAAAAGTATGAAAATAAAAGAAAAACCACAGAAGTCTGAAATTAAAGTACGCTGGTGTTACAGTAGAATTATTCAGGCAGGTAACATCCTTTTATGCTTAGGGGCATGTTTAGAAATTTTGGATAATCCCACTGATTTGTTTTACTAGCACGGCTAGAGGAGGAGATCTCAGTGACTTTGAGAGGGAAGTGATTGTTGAGGCATGGTGCCACGGGGAGCCTCACTGATGACTGCTTTACTAGCTGACGTTTCATGAGGAACGATGGTTGAGGTGATGATGACATGGAAGTCTGAGAGAAAAACATTATCACTCAGGATCATCTTTGGTCAAAGGCATGAACTCCCTGACCGTGATCACGTCCGTGTGTTAGTTTTGGATTCAAAGCCAAACAGACAAGCAACCATGAATCAGCTGACCACAAACTGTGGGCTAGGGCAGGAGCAGGCAGTTTCATCAAGTTCAACGAGTGCAATGAACCTTGCTAATGTAGAATATACGTTTTATGGCCAGAATACTGCAATCCTACAAATGCATGTCTGTGAGCAAAGCTGAGTGAACACAGGCAGCGACCTACTGAGTGGTGGAAAAGTGGTTGGATGAGTTATCCTTCACCATGATTTCAGCAAACAGACATGTGCACATACAGACGTATGCCAAATGAAACCTATGGACATGAGTTCATAATTCCCATGGTGGAGGGTCCCTATAACATTGTTGTAATGTGAGGTGCATTTGCCTGGCATAGTTTAGGTCTGTTCAGTCCCTTAGAAGTCAAGGTAAACACCAATACATACAAACCCACTCTGAGCCATATGTTATGGTACAGCATTTCTATTCTAATGTGAGTGACTTGCCCCATTATGACAGTATGCCTCCCTCAAACCACAGGGCACAAGCAGTCAGTGAATGGTCCAATGAATGTGAAAATTATCTAATCCATATGCCATACAAAATACTAATGGGAGACTCCAGACTGATGCCTAAGGTGGTGTTTTCTACTGCTATCAACAAAAATGACCAAATGATGGAGTTTCTCGTGGTAAAAGTGTCACATTCTTTTCTCAGAGCTCCTGGCACTTACAGAACCTATATACAGACATAGTGAAGTGGCACTGACAGTTCACGTTGGTTAACCCTCGATGAAGACACTTTAGGCTGGTCTTTCCTTCGTGTTGGTGTTGATGTTGCAGTCTCTTTGATGGTAACGTCAGATATAGAGCAAACTGACTGGAGCGGTGGATTTTCTTCTTTCCCTACATTTAAAGGGTACACACAGGCTCACGCGCGCACACACACACACACACACACACACACACAGATAGCATGCCCCATAACCTTCAGGAACATTCTGTGGAGACCTCGGTGAAATGTGTTGCAGTTCAGTAACTTCTCCCAACAGGTGGATTCAGTCAGAGGAGAGAAGCAGTCATTAACCATAGGGTACAGGAGGGACCTAATGTAGTGTAAAGAGACTGAACACATTGCTCCAGGGCAGATAGGCTAGAATGGAGTGTGTCCATGAGCTACGCTCAGTCATCTACTGGTGTCAAAATATTTAGATGTTCCTTCCAGGCTGGGAGCCAGAGATGGGACAGAGCGAGATGGATCCTGTTCTGGACTGCTCCGTGTCCATACTGACACCGTGTTGGTGTGTTTACAGTCAGGGCTCTCTCTGGCCGGCCGAGGAAAATTGGTAATGGCAGTTACGCTATGGGTTTTTTTCTAGAGGTAAAAATATCTCTAAAATAACATAGATTACATAAATCATGTCAGTAATACATAGCCCTGATGGTCTAAAAGGTGAACAGAGACACGGGGGCCATTTCAAGATATGTTCCGACGCTGTCGAACTTTGTATGTAAAATACATACTACAGGAGTGAGGCAGTGATCCTTCCCCACTAATCATTGCAAATCCTGCAGAATAAAGACCAAAACCATGAGTTATCCTGGAATTCCCAGATTAATCAACCAAACATTAAAACCACAGACTTTTTGGCTCTTTCCCTGTACAAAAAAAGATCAGCAACATGTTTTTTTTAATAATTAGACTTTTTGTCATGAGTGCACAATACGATACTTTTTTTCCTGCAAAATTTCAATAAATGTTAAAGTCCAACAGGTAACCTGTTCAATTCCAGGGCCTTTCTTTCTTGGCTGTGTATAAAAGACAGTGCCCTTGGCAAGTGTTCACTCAAAAAGCCCTCTGGCTTCCATCAGAATGGTCATATTACCACACTGTCTGGGCAGTTCATTCAACAAAGAAACCTTCATGAACGTAGAAGCTATAATTAAGTACAATCTACACTGCACTTAATTACAAACAAGAGCACTGGCATACATTCATCTCAGTAATGTCAACTAATGTGTCATACAACATTAGTATCCAGCAATAACTTTAATAATGCCACCCCCCTCCCCACACACACACTTTTTTTTTTAGTGACTCAATACAAGTCTTACATAACCTTGTAGGGGAACATGCTTTTGCTTCAATATCATATAATCGTCTGGAAACTTTGGAAAGAGAGTTAAGTGCATTGCAACAAACACCACGTTGAGGAACAACACTCAATATGGTCATGAGCTGTATTAGCGGTTATCATTTATTAAACTTCACAAGACCTTTTCAGAGTTTGTCTTTCCGTACAGTCTTCCATTTAGTAGCGACTGTGTTAGTTAAAAGAGCAAGCTCGGCTGTATTTCAAAGCAAGACTTGCTATGCTCATCGCTCTTGGTTAAGGTTTTGTCTTTTGTCTTTCCAAATTTTTGTCTCTCTAAATCTTCCCCAATTTGGTGATTTTTTAGACTATTTTAACTCATGGAGAACAGGACTTTTTTTTTTTTTTAAAGCAAAACCTTTCCCACATTCATGAAATTGCAGTTTCAAGCTCATGATTCATTTGCCTTTCAAATACATTTTTTTTTAATTCACAGTTTGACTGTGCAGCTCAAGGTGGAACATGAGCATTTTTTTTCTTCTTTTTTTAAACTGTTTCTCATCATTATCACAGCTCCACAGAAGACTGACCCAAGATCAGTGGAACTTTGACCGGAGAGGGATGTAGCCTGATGTCTTAACTGAACCCTCAGTGGGGTAACGGGGGGTGGGGGTGGGAGGCTCGAATGCTCAGCCAGCAGAGAAAGCTGTGAGTGGACCACTGGACCACTCGATCTTCAAGACCATTAGAGATCCAAGGCTGTTCAGAGTCCATGCCTGAATCCCACCCAGCCTTCACATATCCAAAGGCCACGCCACACAGAATCCCTCCACCATTGCATGCACCGCTGTTAGCTCACTCTGAAGAGGAGGCTGGTCTGTTGGAGCTAGTGTTTGGGGGGGGTCATCTACCCAGCCTTGTGCTGTCCCACAGGGGTTTCAGCAAACACAGTCAGAAAAGCACGTGTTGCCAAAGCGAGACCACATGTGACACACCAAAAATCTTTCTGTCGCCAAAAGATTTCCAATTCTCTCAGGACAAACTGCAGCATTGTAACTGTAGCACTCTTGCTCCTCTTTATATATGAAACTTTATATGAAAATTCACATATGCTCATGTGTGAGGGTAGAGCATGTTATCTCTATTAAATAATGTGTGAATTGTGATGTGTGAAAGAATGTTTAATCTTTGAAGGAAGGTCATTAGAAAGATGAGTTAATTATTAAGAATGTCATAACGTTCTTTATACAATGCAAAAATTTTGTAGGATTTTAACGAATGACTTGGTCAGCCTGTAGTAAGTCCACTCAGTAATTTTTTTCTTGTTTTCTGCATGCCTCAAATACATACTTCAAATATATATTGTATTATCTCATTGCAAGAACAAAAAAATTTTTGAAAACAACAACTGTATGGGATTTAGACTTCTCCCCATGTCATAATCATGATCTACTGATGGAAACGCTGAAACACTGTGTGGGGCAGTAGGTGGCACTCACATCTCTGTCCTCACTTCCTCCCTCTTCTGGCCAATCAATGCTGTTTTTCTAGGTTTATTCGACTACTTTGCTTTCACCTGCTTTCTGTTCATTGTTTCCTTAGTTCTCTATGTATCTAATCACATGTCTGTCTGTTTTTTGTTTAGTTGCAAAGTCTTCTCATTTTGTAACAGATTTCTGAGCCATTGATCCACGTGTCCTGTTTTTTTCTCTCTGTTCTAGTATTAATGGGTTTGTTCTGCTTTATTTTGCCTGTCCCTGTCTGTATACCCAGGTATTGTTATTGACAATAATAAAAAAATCAGCTCTGCACATGCACCTCACCTCCCTCAAGTCTCGTGACATGGGTACATGCTATGGGCAATATGACTGGAGTCTCAGTGTTTCTTCAAGATGTTCAAAAATGATTTCATCTGTTTGGTCTCCTGTTTACTCACAGGATGCCCTGAGGTTGTCAAATGGACAGTCGATTGCACAGATTATTCCTTCCTGCTGAGTCTATTACAGCTTTTGGGATTTATCCTTTTTCAGTTAAAGCTTCTCACAAACTTGTGCCAATCAGTTCGACCTGGCACACAGGCATTTAAACTTCCCGTATAGACCTTATGTGACTACATAACTGGAACTATACTACCATCCAATCAAGTGTCTTCATGTCAGTCCTAACTCTGCATCATCAGATTCATTCCCAGAGCATATCTCCCACCGCGTGTATTCTTCTACATGTAATCTGTGCTTTTGTCAATCCATATCGCTCGCCCTTGCATACTGAAAACCCATTCAGCTCTTTCAGTTGCATGATCTGGAACTGTTCCAAAGTGCCTCTTTACTATTGGAGCATCACAGCATTTCAGTCCTCATTATTAGGAAACATGATTCCTGTCTCATAATTACCAAAACTAGAGTTTCATCATTAATGAAAAGAGTTTACTTTAGCTGGATTTACTGCAACTAAAAAGATGACTGAGCACTGATGGAAACCAAAACACTCCAACCAATACATACAGTGGCCATCCATCATTCAGAGCTGCAGAACTCTACATGAATGCACTACATTAATGTAACTGACTACTTGCATAGGTCTATGGGTGTGGTGTAGATGGGGGAACAGGTCTATGGGTGTGGTGTAGATGGGGGAACAGGTCTATGGGTGTGGTGTAGATGGGGGAACAGGTCTATGGGTTTGGTGTAGATGGGGGAACAGGTCTATGGGTGTAGTGTAGATGGGGGAGCAGGTCTATGGGTTTGGTGTAGATGGGGGAACAGGTCTATGGGTTTAGTGTAGATGGGGGAGCAGGTCTATGGGTGTGGTGTAGATGGGGGAACAGGTCTATGGGTGTGGTGTAGATGGGGGAACAGGTCTATGGGTGTAGTGTAGATGGGGGAGCAGGTCTATGGGTTTAGTGTAGATGGGGGAGCAGGTCTATGGGTGTGGTGTAGATGGGGGAACAGGTCTATGGGTGTGGTGTAGATGGGGGAGCAGGTCTATGGGTGTGGTGTAGATGGGGGAACAGGTCTATGGGTTTAGTGTAGATGGGGGAGCAGGTCTATGGGTGTGGTGTAGATGGGGGAACAGGTCTATGGGTGTGGTGTAGATGGGGGAACAGGTCTATGGGTGTGGTGTAGATGGGGGAGCAGGTCTATGGGTTTAGTGTAGATGGGGGAGCAGGTCTATGGGTGTGGTGTAGATGGGGGAACAGGTCTATGGGTGTGGTGTAGATGGGGGAGCAGGTCTACGGGTGTGGTGTAGATGGGGGAGCAGGTCTGTGGGTTTGGTGTAGATGGGGGAACAGGTCTATGGGTGTGGTGTAGATGGGGGAGCAGGTCTATGGGTTTGGTGTAGATGGGGGAGCAGGTCTATGGGTGTGGTGTAGATGGGGGAACAGGTCTATGGGTGTGGTGTAGATGGGGGAGCAGGTCTATGGGTGTGGTGTAGATGGGGGAACAGGTCTATGGGTGTGGTGTAGATGGGGGAACAGGTCTATGGGTGTGGTGTAGATGGGGGAGCAGGTCTATGGGTGTGGTGTAGATGGGGGAGCAGGTCTATGGGTGTAGTGTAGATGGGGGAGCAGGTCTATGGGTGTGGTGTAGATGGGGGAGCAGGTCTATGGGTGTGGTGTAGATGGGGGAACAGGTCTATGGGTGTAGTGTAGATGGGGGAGCAGGTCTATGGGTGTGGTGTAGATGGGGGAACAGGTCTATGGGTGTGGTGTAGATGGGGGAACAGGTCTATGGGTGTGGTGACATTTTCTTTTCTTCTTTCTCCCTTTTTTCCTCCATCTTTGTTCTTTCTTTCTTTAGAAGAGGGGTGAGGCAGCCAGTGAAAGTATATGTGTATGTTGATGACTCTAGTTCTGCTGCCTCTTTGGTCTCTTTTCTGTTGCTGTTGGTATGGTCTAATACCAACACACACACACACACACACACACAAACTCATATGAGAATTTTGGTTAGTTATTAGCGGTGGTATTTCTCTGAGATTGTAACTAAAGTTCACACATGCACTAGTTCCTTTAAGGATTTGAGTCAAATATATCTTTTAATCTATAAGCAGACTCGGTCTCCTGTTTTTAGCTTTCTGTCTGCAGAAGTCGAACGAATATGATACAGATGCCTGGAACAACTCAACAACTCATTTTTTCTCTTTCCTGCGTTGTCTTCAGAGTTCCACACGAAGAACTTAACTTGACGGGAGCGAGCTGAGGCAACAGAGGTCTCCATTTACGTAACAGATCAACTGCTGCCATGTGACTGAAACAGCATGCCCTCCAGAGAAAGAGTGACACAAGACGACCATGAGAAATAAAAGCCAAGTAACTCCAAACTCAGTCCAAACTGACACACACGCAAACATGCACACACGCACACGCACACACACACACACACACACACACACTCACACACACACACTCTCTCTTTCTCTCTCACACACACGCACTCACGGCATCCACACAACGTGGGGGTACTCTTATAGGCAGCCTTTGAGCGATGGCAGTCCTTTCTCATTTGTTCATATTTCTTCATTTCTTTCTCACTCAGCTGGGATTAGGCCAGCCTTAGGTTAGTCTGCCCACGCTCCCCCCTGTAGAGCATCTGACGGATGCTGGTACTCCACTGAAGCAGCTCCAACCCACTGGCCCGGGGAGCTTTCCCAGCTTTGCCCGAGAATCTTCCCTCATCAGGGCTTAAATCTTACAGTCAGCTGGCACTTGTGTTGGGCTCAAGGAGATGTTATGTGAACTGAAACCAGAGAAAGTCCTCTCACCACCCCATCCCCCAGTTCCAGTTATGGCATGGAACAAACTGCGGCTGGCAAGAAGCAGTACAGCTTGGGTGAGAGTTGAGAGTTCAATTTGAATTTTTCTGTTGACCAAAGCTGTATTATAAATGTTCAAAAAAGCCTCTCAACAGGGGCCAGAAATGGAAGACCTCATTAGAAAAGCAAGGTTCTTCAAGGTGATAGTTCTTATTCCAGCATTATATGCTTAAATTAGATTACTGCTATTACACAATTCCACAAAAACGGCTGAAGAACACCCTCATATTTCTGCTTGGGAACTAGAATTGATTATTTCACTAAAACCTACGTACTTAATCTCTTTGATAACACAGAAACCTTTCTATCATCATCACTTCCTAACCTTTTTGGGTCTTTTAATTAACCCTTTCTCATTCACTCTGCTCATACTACATAAAACGAGGCTTCTTATTGTATTAAATGATGATTGTTAATGTAACCATTTGTGACATAGTAAAAGAAAAAGGTCAACTGACGGTTTTTTTCAGGATAAACAGTGACATTTAGCCATGACTTCATGGAAAATCAATAAATATAACTTATCCACGCTCATTGAACTTTTCTGTTATGGGTGATACCTGAATGAATTTGTCAATGTTTCTGATGATGAACAACATAACAGCCAAATGAAACCAAATCTGCTACCGCATGAATCCACATCCCAAATAACACAAATATTCAGTTTTTAATGAGCTGCGCTTGCTTATTTTGCGCGTGTGAGTCCAGTGAGAGGAAGCTAACCTGCCGACTGTGTCTGCAGTGTGGCATGAATTAACCCAAACAGTCCAAAGAGTATTGCGTCATCAGTGCCCAGTGGAACGTTCGCATAGCTGCCAGGGCTCATAGCATATGTGCCAAGCTCTCTTGCTTCTCCTGTCAGTTTGAGCATTACGAAATGTAAACATTGAGGACATATGGTGGGCATATGATAAACGTTTGCCTTTGGAAAGTGGACTGCACTACAAGACTCTTAAAATGCCAATAGCTGTCCCTGTTATTCATTCTAAAGTATCCATAGACTAAATAACTAAATATTTAACTGTCATGGTCCGTCTAACAAAAACAATATGCAGATTCATCTAAAGCTGAAGTCTGACGTCAGGAGAACAACGCTGAAAGAAATGTATTTGAAAATTCAAATATCAAAAGCAGAACGCCAGTCTCTACTCAAAAACAATGGAATATTCTACGACCATCAAGAATACCATATTGATCCCCTCCTCATCCCACCCCACTCCACTCCACTCCACTATGCATCCATACAGCGATACAGCGCATTTTCAGTGTTATGGGAGGCTTTGCAGAACTTCAGAAGCCTTTGCTGGGATGATGATGAATTTAGCCTTGGATCCACTTATTGAGGGTCCTTGTGGTGTAGAAGAAATGTCTCGCATACAGGCAGAGAAAGTATGAAATACGGCCTACCATCCCTGGACAGCAATGGGTGCCCTGTAATAGAGAGGATAAACTTATGCCCACTCCATTCCGTATGTGCTGATTCACAGCTCCTGTATTTACAGTATGCCAGATCACGATGTAAATCCAGTCTGTCAGTACCTTTATACCTAGACCAACAGAGTTAAAATATCAAAATGAGAGTTCCTTCTGCTTTTCCCCCTGAAGATATATGGCTATTTTTTTTTTCTCAAAATGACATTTTCATTTTAAGCATAATAGCTGATCACTCATCCTACTCATCCATCACATCTGCTGTTCACTCAAAGGAAACATGTGATAAAGTGCCAGAAAATGGCCTTTCCCCCATTTGCTCTTGTTCAGCTATTGTGTAAGAGTTTACATTCGGTAACCTCACATGTCTGTCCCAGTATGTTTAAAGTTGCCTCTTAAATTTCACAAGTAGGTTTAAATTTTCTATTCCTTTGTCTTCCTGTATATGCAAGTGAAATAATATATTTTATGGCACAACCACAACAAGGATAAGTTCTTACATTTATAGAGACAGAAGTAAATGTGCAAACAGTTGTTTTTTCCGTACATTAACCTGCCATCATAACAAAGGCAAAATAACCACAGATGCATAGTATTCACCCTGAAATTTAATATGGGATGGAGGATAAATAAGTAATAAAATTATGCTTTTTGTAAATTGCAACTTAGAAAGATCCTTGACCTTTGACATAATGTTGTCAAAACTGCCCATGTCATATTTGGGCTTAGGCGAGACCTGCAGACAGTCTTGATTTTTATTCAGGGTTGTGTGGACAGTCAGAGAGAGACATGGCTCTGCTTCCACAGGCTTTCTGTGGGCTTCACTGCAAAACCCGGCAGTGCTGTTGGATGCCTGTTGAACTGTGGACTCAAACCCCCGAACTGCCCTGCTTTAGGCTTGACAGTCATAACAGTCTTTGTTAGCTGCTGTGTGTTCTCTCATACTGTTGTAAAGGGTTAGTGGAGCCACTGGCTTATGATATAATGACAAACATTGAACAGTTCTTTTTATGAATGTTTTAAAAACATAAAGCTAATAATTTCTCTGATTTGAGTTCCACTGGGTTAAAACTGTGGTATTGTGTTGATTTATATTTTGGGCTGAGCTCTCAGTCAACATGAGAACAGAACGCACACTCAGTCCAGGTTTGTGCCTCCGCCTCAGTATGATTTTTAACCACTAGATGGCAGTCAAGCAAAATTTTTACAGTCAGCGCTGTTCTTTACACACTGGCGCAATTTACCCGCTCCCGTGACAACGTTCTATAAATCACAGCTCTCAGCTCTATAAATCTGCTCGTTACTACGATTACAACGTGGTAATATACGTGTGGCAACATATAAAAAAATTAAATGTTGACCATTTTATCTGAAAAAGGACATTATATTTAACATTTCACTTTGATTCTCCACTGCACAAACGAACTCTCTGGTTATGAAAAACTGCAGAGTAAGGTTGTCCAGAAGCGTTGTACATAATGCTCCGTCATCTGGACTATGATATTTACATGAGCTCTGTTGCTAGTTAACCAGATGACAAATAATTCTGACAACAGAAAACACACTCACACACACACACACACACACACCATAGCCAAAGAGAGAGAGAGAGAGAGAGAGAGAGAGAGAGAGAGAGAGAGAGAGAGAACATTGTGATTCTCTGATGAAGGTTAAGAAGGCATACTCCATTATTTACATTTACATTCTCATTCTCATTTATTCATCTATTAGACACCTTTCCATCCATTTATCAGATGCCTTTATCCAAAACCACTTACAAATGAAGTAAAATACAACCTGAGCATGAGTCTGTCAAGGAGCTGGCTCTGTATTATGTGACAATACTGTTACTATAGAGAGTTCTAAATGAAAAGGCATTCACAGCTGACCTTCAGACCTCTGTGAACTTATGGGACTCTTAAACAATATTTCGTGTTCTATAGAGAGAGACAGTGAGAGACATGTTGCTTAGGAAAATGGGAGTTTTCTCAATCTATTTAAAGCATGCCTGAATAAAATTAGTATCAAAAGCTAGCAGAGGAACATTTCAAGACTGTTCTGTTCCTCTGTGTTTTTCTTCTGGGGAAACTTTAGAGTTACAGTATAGTCCATCTAATAATCCCCTGTAATTTGTGTTCCTAGAACCTTAATGCCAAACCCATTCCAGAAGAACTGGTCTATAGCAGTCAACTAGATCAGAGATACGAATGCAGATGAGAATGAAAACACTTGTAAAAATGTTTTTTTTTTTAAAAAAAGGGAGAAAAATACACTTTGGTCTAGTGAAGTGATATGTTGTAACTGGCGTACCTATACACTATATTGTAGTCAGACATCAGCTTATGACATAACTCATACAGAACATATAGGATATAGTTGAGTTCTAAAAAAGAGGTTATTTTAACATCCAAGACATGCCATGAACTTATCAACACCATGTTGTTAGTCTAATGGTATGTATGTATGTAAGTCAGTATCTGAGTTCTTTTTTTTCCTTTTTTTTTTAATCTTGGCCTACAGCACAGTGAATGTCCAAAAAATATCCCCATGTTGAGACTGTCCTACTGTTAATGTATTGTTCCAACAGCTTTTGCTCCAGTTTCAGTTTTTTCTTTATGATAGCAACCCCTGATAAGTTTTGTTTGACTATGAATCACGCACTGAAAGGGTGATTCTGTTTCTGTTTTAAACAATGACTCAATATGAACTATCTGTGAGAGCTGGCTATATGAAAAGGGGGCTATATTGCCTGAGATTGTGTTTAATGTTAGTTAGTAAATATTTCTTTTTTTTTTTTTTACTGAATTCTGAAAACGTTGATGTCTGCCTATTACAGTGCATCAGAGAATCCGCACCTGTCCGAAATTCCACCCACACCCTCACTCCCTTACACAGGGAGTGTTTTGTTTTTGCTTTGTTTTTTGTCCAAAAGAACCACAGAGGCCATCAAATTCTTTTCTGTAATTACTCTATTCTCACTAATTATTACGTTTTTTTTTTTTGATCAATTCAGTGTGTTTAGCAGGAGAAGCTGAGTTCCTCTACACAAAGTTACAAAGTGTAAACTCAGAGTAAATCATCAAAAGGGGATCACACATATTCAAGCGCGCGTGCACACACACACACACACACACACACACAGATTGGTAGAAAACAGGAATGACGAACTTGTACACAAGATTGTACACAAGATGATGAAGTTTGGGTTTTTTTGTGCCTGCACAACCCCCTCAGGCACATCTATTTAACATTACCATACCATCCACAGCCAAAGCAGCCCACGCTAACCAGGCTTCTCGGAAAGAGCCCTTGTTTCTCAGTCATGACACAATATAGAAAGGCTCAACATGTGCAAAACACAATAGAGAGTAATAATAACTGGTGTGGTTCTAATTTCTCGAAAGGTTAAAAGAAAAAAACTAAACAAAACAACAACAAAGAAACCCAGTTCCATTTATCGACATGTATGAAAGCAGTGTGTAAAGACAACAGGTGATTCTTCCCTCCAGTTTGAGACAACAATTTTCTAATAATGAGCTTTGGTCCTGATTTTACTACTATTTGCAGTTTTCAGACTAAAACAAATGAAAAAAAATAGTTTTGGTTTTTTTTACATAACAAGTAACAAACATATGGTGAACAGCTGTGTCTGCTGCTGGTTAGACAAGCACTTGCAAAACAGGCAGAAAGGTAGGAGGGTTCACCCGGAAAATGGTCCAGATTTTTCCAGATAGTCCTGACTATCCTTGAACTTTTATAAGGGCAGTTTGTTTTGTGAACTGCTGTTATTCCAAGGTACTTTTGATCTATCTCTAGTCTGTAAATGACTGTCATGTGACAATGCAAAACACTTAAGTTCAGTCAAACTTTATTCTCACTTGTTCATGCTGTTACATTCAAAATTTTAGCTGGTTCAGCTGGTTACAGCTCATACTGCTTTTCATTGGCTTTCTACCAATACTCTGCACAATGACAATAAAGTTTAATCTAATCTAGCCTAATCAAGCTGAGACAATGAGACTGTTTCAGTCAATCTGGAGCCCCCCCCCCCCCCCCCCCCACCTCACAATATTCTCAGACAGCAACATATTGATGAAACATTACTCGTGGTTGCACGTTTAAAGACTCAGGAGGGAGAGCAATTAAATATTCTTGCAAAACAAATAATATATATATATGTGAATCTTGATAGTTAAAAATATCTACTCTGTCCTTCACATAGAAGTATTCTACACCAAAGCAGCTTGCTCCCAGGGCTGCGGAGACACAGTATGTGACATGTTAATATAAGAGTTTCTTGCCATGATTTTTCTGAACTGTTAAAAACTGTTAAAAAAACAGCCACTCTCACTAATCATTAACCCTATGCCATCTTCAACACATAGACACACACACACACACACCAGCGTGAGTCAATCAGTAATGACCAGAGAGAAATGGTTTACCTACTGTATTTCTCCATGGGGAGAGCTGATCAGGGTCTCCTTTCCCAACTGCTGAGGAAAATCCAGGCTTTGGTTGGATGTCAGTGCATTTGCCTTGGCTAGGGCTTCAGAGAAAGGATGAAGAGCAAGAGACAATGGGTCATTTTTCCTTAAAACCCCTCACCACCAAGTACAGGCCTGGACACTCAGGAGTACGACTCCAGACAGTCACCCCATTGTCTCCCTGCCCTTCAGAGCAGCAAACTTGACACATGAGCCTGTCTCATTCGCATGTTTTCATCAATTGTGATTTTTGTTTCCGGCAAATTTCATTCGCCCTCTAAACTATCTCTGTTACATTCTCTGAACTCCTCACAGTGCCCCTGATTTGCGGCTGGCCAATGTACAGATTGGGAGAGCTCTGTCAAACTGGATGCCCCCTCTTATTGGGTGTACCCTAGCATCTGTGTTATATTCTCTGGATTCCTCAAACGTCGTTGAATGCATATGAATCTAAATCTGTTCTTAATATTTCGCTAATAATCCAGTTTTCAGCATCTGCTCAAGATTCAAATACAATTTGTTGAACAAGGTTGGTCTTGACACCTTATTGTTAGAATCTGCCATACCAGTAACAGGGCTAGTGAGTGAAATGTTATTTTAACAGAAATATATTTTGCACTCGATTCTTTCTGATTAGCAACAGCTTGCAAAGCCTGCTGCTTTAGACACTGTAAATCTTATTGTGTGATCCTTCAAAGCGTTAGCAAAGAAACAAAACAGATCAAAACGTGCAAGAATCAGTTTACTGATTTCGATAAACATGATCTCTGTACATGGAGGGAGTATGTTTGAATGATATGGCACAGAACCTTAAATGACCTGAAACAATTCTTCTTACCAATCTCATGCATCAGTTTATGCCCTGTGAGCACAAGACAGTTTATTAGTACACGCCTAAACAATCTCCCGTGGAATGTTGTTTGCAAGATAAAATTACTGCCGAGAAAACCTGACATTTTATAGCATTTCACAACTGATCTTAGCTCCTGTTCAGAGAGCAACAATTTACTTGCTGCGTAAGAGGCAAAATCCAGTAGATAAGAATTCATTTAATGCTCCAATAGACAAATAAACACACCAGCAAACCATTTATTATTTACACAGTGCAATTATGAGAAAACCTGTGACAGTAATACAGTGTCATTTACTGATACATGTTAAAGTTGCACAAGAAGAGATCTGTTGATTCTTTACACCAGTCTGAGACAACAGTTTCCCAGAATGCCCCATGGCCCTGAGCCTCATTGTATTAGCTGGAATTTCAAATGATTTTCTTAGAGCTGTCTGCTGTTTCCAGCCCCCAAAAAAGGCAAGATCTTTACATAACAAATGAGCATTTCAGTCAAGACAGGCAATGCCAGCTTAGGCAAAAACAGGCAAAATCAGCTGAAAGAGGGAAGGGTTGTGACAGGAGTGACTCAGTCGTTCCAGTTATTTGTGTATGAATGCATATGAGTACAAGCAGTATTATATTTTATTGTGGTATTGCATGTTTTATGTTGTAGAGAGAGAGAGAGAGAGACAGAGAGAGAGAGAGAGAGAGAGAAATGTTCCTTGTCATTTATTTTTCCTAAGTGATTGCCCTGTAAATAAATTAATCAGAGAAGGAACTTTCTTGTTCATTTTCAGAACCTAAGCCTGTATCTGAACTGGACGTCTCTAACTGGCTGCATGGATCCAAAGCCCCAACGTCTCACGTCGATTTCAGGGACTTCCTCATCTGGGTTTTTCAGCTCAAAGTCAAAGTACGTGAGCATGAGGAAGACAAACTGCTTCATCTCATTTGTCGCGAAGAACCTTCCCGGGCACATGGTGGTGCCAGCTCCCCAAGGCATGCTGTAGTATTTGACTTTTTTCCCATTCTTGTAAAAGTCAGTCTTTTTGGCTCCATCAGGTGTAAGGAAGCGGTCGTATTTGAAAGTGTTGGGATCTGGGTGAACCTCTGGGTCCATCTGGACAGCTGTGTAAGGAAAAATAGCCACCCTGTCTCCCTCACGGAGGTTGTACTGCCTTCCATCAGCCATCACGAAGCTCATGTCCTTTATGACACCTCTGGTGAGAACCGGGGCAGCGATTAGCCGCAGCGTCTCCTCCATAGTGCTGTCCAGGACAGGGGTTTTTAGGAGCATGTCTCTGGTCAGGTTTATGAGAGATCCTCCAATCTTAACCTTCTGCCCAGTCTCCTCAAGAACCTTATCCACCTCATTTCGAACAGCTCTCATGGCCTCGGGGTACTTCATCAAATACAGGAGCAGCCAGAAGGCGCTTGGACCTGTGTTCCCCTGAGATGCCCAGAGCAATACGAACATGTAGCGATCTCGCATGTATTCCTCCATTCCCTGGTCGGCTCTGTCCTGTTCCTGTTCCTTCACCCAACCGCTGATGTTATCTCTGGAACACACCCTCTGGACTGAGAGAATGTTCCAGAACAGTCTCTTCAGGTGCATAACCTGCATCCTCTCGCTAGGCCCCAGGACTCCATAGGCCAACTTGGGAAACAGCTGGTCATACTTGCGAAACTCGTGGAAAAGCTCTTCAGACAGAACGCGATCCATCTCTCTTGCTTTCTCCAAGTTACCACAGGTGTTGAGCGGCTCATTGCCAAATAAGGCCAGGTAGCCTGCTCGAAAGACAATGTTGTAGCTGTAGGAGAAAAGTCCGGCCTCTTGCCAGGTTTTGTGGTCTCCTTTACCCACACTGTAAAGCATCAGGTTCTGAAGATTGTTCATCATGGCCTGAGTCATCACAACAAGTCCATCACCCATGAGATATTTGGTACTGGAAGTCTGGAGAAATTTGTGATCGTCTTGCAGGGGAATGTAACTGAATACTCTCTCAACCAGGGGCTTGGCAAACTTGCTGAAGTCTAGTTTTGCCCTGGCTTCCTTTACAAATGCTCCAAAAGACAGTGGATCCATGATGAACGTGAAGTAATTGCCTCCAAGCTGAATGGTAAAGATGTCCCCGTGTTTGTTTTTCATCCGTTGCAGAAATTTGACAGTATCTCTCCTGAACTCCAGAACATGACCAAACCAGGGCAGGGGGCCTTTGTCAAGTGGTGGCTCACCTGGACGTCGTCTGCGGAGAGCCCCCAAAAGATAAAGGGCACCTAAAACGCAGGCAATCAAAGCAAACAGAAGCTGCACGAGGGAAGTCATATTTCTTGTGCCTGTCTGGAGTCTCTGCTGTGCTCTGAGGCTTGGCTTGAATGTCTTTCAGTTTTTACATGCTTTGCTCCTCCCACCTAGACTGGAATATGACCTCAGCTGAATTTGCCAAGACCTCTCTTTAACTTACACCCCTACAACGTCTGCTGAGAGTTCAGCAATCAGGACATCAAATTAGAGAACATACCATGGACATGAGACAGATATTGCCAATCAGACCATTTAAAAGAAGATGACATCAGCACAAGTGACAAGTTCAAGGTCAAGGCAGCTTGAACATTAAACATTAAACACCATCACATACCAAGGTCACTCAAATTATTGTGAAAGTTTTTCAAAACTTTCTCTTTTTAGCTTTTAAAAATTACCTCCTAATTTCATCATTTTAATTAAGAATACAGATTAATTGCCAGTGATCTTGCACAGTGATGGAAGAACCAGTTGTTAAGTTTGGAATGTGTGTGTGTGTGTGTGTGTGTGTGTGTGTGTGTGTGTGTGTGTGTGTGTGAGTGGGTTTCATTGGTTCATAGTGACGGTGTAAGTGAACAACTTGGAGAGGGAAGTCTCCCAGTTTCCATGCTGCGTGTTACAAATCAGTAGATCCAGCAAATCAGTAGATACAGGCGCCAGTGGTGGATATATTACACAAAAACAACTGAAAAGGTACACTTAGTAACGTATATGTATAGTTATGGGGAATAGATTGGGCTTTGAGGAACATTTTTAATGATTTGATGAAAATGCATCAAATCGGTAAAAAAAAAAAAGAATGCTTAAAATGATGTGCTTAACTGATGCTTTTGACCAGTCTTTACAAACCTGGATACAGCAATCCTAAAAGCACTCCAAAACATCAGTGCAGACTTTTATTCTATGTTGTATTCCATGACATTATTCTCATTCTCTAGCTGACAAAGTTTGTATGATATGCAAAACTAACTTGGTTACTTGGTGCCTCCAGGTGGTTGGTTTGGGAAATGAGAGGTATCATAAATGAGGTCCAAACTTGAAAATATTTCTGCAGATTTATATCAAAACAAAAGTGGGTTGATGTTCTATGGCAGTGTATATTGGGGAGGAGGGGGTGTTGTTATTTACAGCTTAATATTGCATCAGAAGGAGTATATCAGTGAGTGACTTCAATAAGTCTTTTTTTTTCTTGAGAAGCTACTCCTCTTGCTCCATTTAAGTGTTTTGATGAACAAAATAACTAAGAAACTTGGTTAAAAATAACCTGATTCATCCTTAAGTAACACTGCACCACACTGGTCAATATATACAACTGTAATAAAACTGAAGAGAAAAAAAAATAGTGCGGTTATACCTGTAACTACACTCAGCTAAATTCTTCTTCATCTTTTTCATTTTTATCTGTTTATTTACTTATTTTACTTGCTACATCCGTCATTTGAAGTTGTTTGATTCTTTCCTTAAATTTCACTGTTTTCAGGAGATAAAACAAATAATCATTAAAGATGATTTCATAAAGATAATCAAGTTTTAACTGGATCATAAGTGTAATTATTTTTAGTGCAGCCAGGAAAAGATCAAGGTTGTCACTATCTCTGGGACCACAGTAATTCAATGAATGACTTCATTCTCTTTCTTTTTTTTCTGGGAGAATGCAGAGGTTTATTGACCTGTTAATTGTCTCATTCTTTTTTTCTGGAAGACTGCAATTGGGTCATTGACCTGTTTGTGTAATAAACGAGGTGTATACACACACACACACACACACACACATATATATATATATATATGTGATGTTAGTAAAAGTAACTGCAATTTCTGATTAGGGAAAATTTACGCAATTGCTGATATGCAAGTTAATATTTAGCAATTTATTGTGAGTGAGTTAATATTTACACCATACCTACACATGCACCTATACACACACACACACACACGCAAAAATGGATTTCACTGAATTAAAATTATTAAGACAACTATTGTCAAAATTAAACAAGACATAAAGCTTTTCGCCATACAGTATGTTGCCAAATACTGACTGAGAAATTTCTTCCTCTTGTACTGCGAACATCCATATTTGAAACATGTAATCACAGAATCACATTTTCAGCTATGCAGGATTAGGTAAAAAGAGGTTTCTAAATTCATGTGACTTGATATGCATGTTAGCTTGTCTATATCATGAGGTGCTGAAAGGGCTCATTTCACCTTTATACCTCTTCTTATCACTATTTTGAGTCTTTGCTTAATAAAGTCTAATCATCTGGTTTGGTTTCGTCTCATATTTAAATTTAATACAAAAATATATATTTTAATTTTTATAATTCATATAAAAATTTGATATTCTGTATCCTACTAATAGTTCTTCTAACCCTTAGAAGTATACTTTAGATACATTTAGTATAATTTTTACAGTTGAAATGCTTGTATGTTGTGTAGCTTCAGCTCTAATTTTCTTTTTGAATGCACCTTCCAAAAGGCCCAGCATCAGACTGATAAAGAGTTGTGATCCTTGAGGAAGACCACGCTGATCTCTATAGCTGTAGTTGCCTAGAGACTTTTGTTCTCCTTCTCCCCTTATCAGTCTGCTTTGCCATAGATTATATTCATGTACACACACTGTCACCTGAGAAACTCTGAGTGTGAGGACAGGACATTAAAAAAAAGAGGATCCCTGTAGAGCCATATAACCACTGATTTCTTTTGTTGAGAACATTCTCACCTTTGTTGCTTTTCCACATATTCTTACTTCTCTCACTCTCTCTCTCCCTAACAGGTTTTTTTCTGTCTTCTCTGATTGCACATCATTTTTTATATTTGAATTATAATGAAACTCTCTGTATTGTACTGGTTTTTTAAATTTGTTATTGCCTGGACTCTGGTTGATTTTATATCAAATTTTATTGGTGTGTTTGGGATACCCAGTAAGTTCCCTACAACAGTACTTCATTTTAGGTCCTTCATGTCAGCAGAATTGCCTTGCTTGGGTCCTGGTGCTGCATGTTGTGAAAACGTCATTAATTTACCATCAGAGCCCTAGTGAAAATCCCAGTAGACATCCAGTTGAAATCCAGTAGAACACCAGTAGAAAACCATTTGAAAACCAATAGCAATTTTAACTGGTTCCTATTGGTTTTTATAAGGAAACTGAAACACATTCAACTGGTTTCATAACTGGTTTCTACTGGAATGCCCAGTAGAAAAACCAATAGAAATTTCTACTGGAATGTATTGGTCTGGTTCCAGTTGAAAAACAGCTGACAGAAACTGCTGGTCTCAAATGGTCTGCATTGGTTGAACTGGTCTCAAATGGTCAGTATTGGTTGAACTGGTCTCAGATGGTCTGTATTGGTTGAACTGGTCTCAGATGGTCTGTATTGGTTTTAGCTGGAGACAACTGGGTTATTGAGTTCATAATGGTGTCTGAAATGTTACAGTTGGTATTTAAATGGATTAAACTAATTTCAATTAGTGGAACCTGGAATTATAGTGAATACATCACGGCATTTCATTTATGTTGTAACAGTTTACTTCCACCATGTCTACACAGGCCCAGAACACACACACACCTTTGTATACTGTAATCTATATATACACCTTGATAATAACAATTTAACAGAGAATACTGAAGTACAGGCAACAAGTTAATGTATAGGGAATACCTTTATTGTCATCGTAAATGTACAACGAGATTTAGAGTGCAGTATCAAGCTACATAGAAGGAATTAAAATATAACCACAAAATGTAAACATAAAGAAAATATAGAAACATAACAATACGAATATTAAATCATTTTAAGTGGCAATGCAGTGCCTCAGGAAATGTTTTGCATGACTGATTTAATAGGCTATACAGTACGTTGGAGGATGGAAATTTCTCAAAATTTAAACGGCAGTGTCAAATTCTAGGTTACTTAATAGGCCTAAACATGGTTCACTAAGCATACAACATTCGCTGGTAATAGTACAATACAGAATTTCACTTTTAAAATCATATTTTGTCGTTCTGAATGGCGGTGACCTCCCATCCAGGGCTGCCTTTGTCGTTCTTAATAGCGGTAACCTCCCTGGTGGGTGACGCTGTTTCTGTCCTTATTTCGGGGAAGGGGCCCTCTTGTTCTCCGCTGTCGTAGCGAGTTCTCGATCTTCAGCTGCATTATATACAGTCCGTAACTATGTACTCACTAAACGCATTAACAGCAGCAGGCATACTCAATATAAAGCCTTATCTACAAACAGCTGTTATCTGGCCGGCCTAACGTTATGTTTAACTAAAAACGAACAGTAGCAAGCGTGTGCTACATTGACTATTCAGTCTGGGACACACAGGAACTGATTCGGTAACGTTATCACCTGTCTTTAACTATTTAACTATAACTCTACTATATAGCTCTACTAGCATACAAGCCCACGAAGTGAATAGTTGTTTTTGTCATATGTAAAAGCTAAAGTACGTTAAGGAAGATATGTTAAACACTTACTGCAATGAGTAGCTTACCAATAGCAAAACCTGGCCTTGGTAATAGGCTCCGTCATCCAAACACCCAGTATTTAGTAGTTTTGTCGAAATCGAACATTTTTATACGAGACATGGGAGCAACAGCCCGATAATTATCTTCCAAGTATCTTACCAGGGCAAACTTTTTTTTTTTTACTGTGAACTAAGGTTAACTGTACGCTGTAACTGTAAAGCTGCGTTTTAACCGAAGCGAAATTCGCGGGTTTTGATTGCTTGCCTTCGTGCGACGTTACAGCAAGGATTTTTGAATACACCAATCAGAAGGGCTCAAGAAGGGCTAGAAGCCACGCCCCCTTCCCAGGTATCTCTTCAGTCAAGACGGAGGACAAGCTGATAGTGTGATCAAAATGTTTGCTCTGATGTAATATAATTGTTTCAGTAAGTAGTGATCATGTCCAAAAAACAGTGTATGCACTTCTTTGTTCAGTTTATATCCGGCAAAATACAACTGCTAAAAATTGCGATCACTTTTCAACGATGTGTGGTAAATGAAACACCTAGTTAGTGAAATCAAAGTCTATGTTGCTAACAGAATGGGCATTTTTAACTTGTGACCACCCACAACAATATGAATCGATTTGAAGAAACATAATGGCTGACGCACAGACGTTTTTTCCTGAATAAGAACGAGCAACTTCGGGTAAGAAATGTATGTTTCTATCGCATTATTCGCGATAGAATAATGCGTGCTTTCCCGAACTTATTCGGATTTGGGTACATCCCTAATATCATTTTACCAGAAAGCTGAAACTTCATTAGAAATTTACCCAGGGTCGCTCAAGCCTTCATTGAAACAGACAAATTTATTGATTGGTTTTGTATTTGATAGATTCGTGCTCTTCCTGCAGCCTTTGTATGTACAAACATGGACAGCTTTGTCAAATACAAACTGATGGAGTGGCAACTTAGAGCTCATAGATAGTTTTGCAGGTAAGCATTTTATTGTTGAAACGTTTGTCAATGGAGTTTTACAATACTTATTAACAATACTTATACATATTATAATGCTTATGTGTGATGTATGTTTATGTATAAGGGCTGGGATGGGAGTGTGTTATGATGTCAGCTGTATGATTTGTGCCATTATGAGAACTACACCATACAACTTTGGTTTTCTGTTTGTTTACTGTGTTTCAGATGAGGCAATAGATGAGGACAGTTTACTTCTTTTAGATGAGGGCACTGTTGCAAGTCTCATTCTACTTATATCTTTTTTTTAGAATCTAAACTCTTTGTAATGAGATGATGTATGACTCATGATGTATGACTTATGATTGTCTTACTTTTATCTGTTTTAGAATCTCTTTATTTTAGAATCTAAACTCTTGGTTGTAGTGAAATAATGTAGTGTATTGAATGTACCTCTTATGAATTGTTATAAAAAAGCTTTAAAATGGTTTAAATGTATTTTGGCTGATACCATCTGGCCCTATTTCACTGTGATTTACTCATAAAGTATATATAATGTAATTTTTAAAAATACCTGTGTGAAAACCTGAAAATAATAACATAATTGGTAAACCCAACAAAGAGGTCCATATAAACCAGTATGGGGTTGACCGGTCAGACCAATTTTTTGGGTCATTTTAACCCAGCATCCTTGTCAGAATGAACCAGTATTTGGTTTGGTTAAGCAACCCAACTTGCTGGGTTACTTTAACCCAACGTGTGTTCTGTCCAATATTTAACCAGCACCTGGGTTAAAAACAACCAAAATTTGGGTTGTTTTTAACCCATTATTTTTTAAAGTGTAGCAAACTCACAATAGTGGTCTGGTGTTAATCTACACTTTAATATTCAAAGTGATAAAGCACTAAGTGGCATACTGAACGTGGTGTACTGAAAAGTAACAAAATAAACCAGCAGACAATGCATTTGCTGTAAACAAGTAAACCACTTTAATAGCCTTTAGTTTAAAACACTTGCAACATGCAAAGGTGCAGAACATACAGTACGACGGAGTATTAGGGCCAGAAGAAGTTCTGAGATTTCGGGAATAAGGTCGTAATGTTACGAGAATAAAGATGTAACTGAGAAAAAAGTCATAATATTACGAGGCTAATATCGTAAAATTGGGAGGAAAACATGCCCTAATTTTTAGGAGGATACATTACCAGCTATCAAAAAAACGGGAGAGAGGACAGCCAATGGCAGGCTTAGCCTGCTTTTGGCAACTGCTGTTTGTCTCAGGCGTCGTGGCCGTGCCACACACAGTCAGCAGGTAACTTTACTTGATCATCTTATCAATAAACGTTTGATAAATGCGGTTTTGCTCGTTGAGCAATTACAGGTTTACAGTTTCGTTCCTCATTTTAATGCAGGTGGCAGACTGCTCTTCTGATATTTCCCCTCTAAAATAACACGTAGCCTAAAATTACAACATTATTCTCATAATATTATGACTTTATTCTCGCAATATTACGACCTTGTTCTCGAACCCTCAGAATTTTTCTTCTCAGTGTGGGCCTACTACTCCATTGTAAGACCAGCAATCAACTACAAATAACTTGTTGACCTCGTTCCTTCTGAACTACAATCATGGAAACAACATCTGTGAGGACAGATATCATGCTGAAGATGTTATCACAATCAACCCCAAAATAGAAGATCACACAGACAGGGGAAAATTCTGTGCCTCATGAGTCTGAGAAAATGAAAAACAAAAACCATTTTCCTTCATTTTTGAATAAGTATTTTAGTTTCTCCACCAAATCCATGCTTTCTTTTTGTTAATAAACAAAAATATTGTCTTTTTTGTTGTTTTGTTGCTGTTCTTGTTCAGATTCAGTTTATAGATATAGATATGCGAGAGAAACAGTGTTTCAAATTTCATCAGATTTCTAGCCCTTGAAAATAAGATTGAGAGACGCATACTGTCCCCATGTGGTCATGACTGGGAACAACAGTCCAAACACAGCACTGCAGCAGAGAACTGCGTCTAACTTGATCGTTAGCACTGGAGACTTTAACATTCATATGGATGATAAAAGTGACTCTCTGAAGACAGCTTTTGCTTCTGTTCTAGACTCTGTTGTTTTCACTAAGAATGTACTATGGCCAAGACATAGCTATAATCATACTATAGATCTGATTTTAAGCCATAGTATTTGTTTGGAAAATGTGGCTCCGAGTCAGATTATTTCGGATAAGTACCTTCTAACCTATAAATTAACATTTGCATCTCTTTATGTAACAGCTCTAAAACATCATATTGGTTGCATTGTTAGCTCTTAATGCAGAACCTTTGGAGAAGAACTTTTCACTGATGTTAACTGTCCTAGTAGCTGGTATGGTTCACTACAATTCATGCTGTGAGTAGAGTGTGTGAGTTATTAGTTGCAGCCAATCAGTTTGACCGGAGTTGTTTGACCAGTGTTCTGACCACTTTATTTTCAGCTGGTCAAAACATCTTGATCACCGTGGGTAGTGGATCTCTGACCTTGGACCTGCACTTTAAGACATACCACACTATAAAAGGTGGACTTCCTTGTTAATTCTTTCTCCCTATTTTTATTACCTTGCAAAGTAATTATACACTCATCTTCCATGTTCATTTCTCACCATCCACAGTGTTAGACTTCCTTGAGAAGCTCCCTGAGTCTTTCTTTTTCATAACAGAGCCAACTGTTAAACCACTTATTAAAAAAGCAGGTCTTGATGCAAATGATCTCTCCTGCTACAGGCCTATTTCCAATCTGCCTTTTGGTTCTAAAATCCCAGAGAAAAACTATGCAAGTTTTAAAAAATGTGAAAACTGGTACAGATGGCAGAGAAAAGATTCGATTTTTTTTTAGAGGCAGTGCATTTGAACTTCACTCCCCTGGTTCAACCCAGAATTAATTCCACAGAGTTAAACCAAGCTTTTGAATGGAAGCTAAGGTGCTGACAAAACAACAAATGAAGTGATCCATGGACTGGCTGACCGAGTTTTACATGGCTGGTGTTTTGTTGTTTTCCTCTTTGGAACTGCAAAGGGGAGAGGAAGTTGTGTGCCCTGAAATTCAATGAAAGGAACATTTTGAACAAGTGCGAGAAAGTTCTCCAGGAAAAAAAACTGATATCAGAATAAATATATGATTATGTCTCAGTGTTAGTATCACTCAAACAAGGTAAATTTCAGCAGATTAGGTTTATAATTAGATACTTTAACACAAATGTTAACATTAAGATTAACAATGTGAAATGGAATGCAGCACTAGCAACATCTTATGTATCTTGCATATGAGACTTACATTTGTTGGACCTTTCATATTTTACACAGGAAAAATCATTTGTATTTGGATTATCATGGCAGCAAAACATTTACAAAAAAAGCAAAAGACATCAAATTCTGAATGGTGGTATATCCCCAAATAGATAACAAATGTAAGTAAAGGAAATATTGTTGACTACATTCAAACTGTTTTGCATTGAGGCGTTCCAGATTTACACAAAGTCAACTCAGGGAGGTACACAGCTTAACTTCATAAATGCCTGTTTATGTGATCTAATCATGCTTGACAACAAACTCTCATGTAAATGCATGAAATTATCCAGCATGTGTTGTGTAAGTTCGGGTAGGGGTAACTCTTTGACTGAAAGCTTTAGATAACTTTAAGAAATAAAGGAAATACCAACAGAAAAATTCACTCTGTAGGATTTTCAACCATGAATCAGACAGTGTTTAGTTTTTCTAGGCATGAGTTCCAGTACTGGCTGGAATTCTGTCACAGACTGTCCAAATTTACATCTCTTGTGCAGGATGGGGGAGAAAACTACATCAACTGCACCTGTCTCCGCTGCTTTGTAATCTCCCATTTGTGTACAGCTGGGTGGAGACGTATAGACTAAGTTAGTCAAGGCAAAGTTTTAGCTCACCTCATCATATGAGATATGATTATAATACTACACAAACAAAAAAAGGCCAAAATCTTTTACGTCTGAGACGGTAGTTTGTGATCACTCCGTTCTGTAATATGACCAGGTATCTCACTCCCTTGAAGCTGTGAAACTGCCTTTAGCTCTATATCTATAGCATGGCACTTCAGATCAGTTGAGCTCTCAAATGAGTCGAGTAAAAACTCCCTCTGACCAGACAAGATCTTCCTCAACTGTTTCCGGATCTTTCTGTTCAAAAACACGTATGTGAGAGGATTCAGAAAAGCATGGGTGAAAGCAATGCACTCTGTTAACTGGATGGCAAAATCTAGATGTTGATTTACAGTGCAGTCAGATATAACATGCAGGTCTTGCAAAGTATGCATGAAGTTTACTACAGTGTATGGAAACCACACACAAAAAAACATCAGTGGAAAAGCCACATAACTAAATTTCTTGGGTCTTTTCACTGTTTGAAGTTCTACTTCCCTGAGCGAAGCAAAGAGGTTTCGGGTACAGAGGAGCATCATTATGAAAGGTATGCAAAAGCCTAAGAGAATTATCTCACTTCTCATAAAAGTTTTCCAAGCTTTGCTGTGGCCAACATTATTCATACATGTCTTTTCTTTATCGTGTGCCTCCGCAAAACAGATATTTGGAATTGAAGCTAAAAATGAGACAAACCACACTACAGCACACATTATGCCAGTCTTTAAAGAGCAGTTCAGGTTCCTTATGCTCCAGAGGAAGAAAACTCCACCAGTGCATCTATGCAGGTGCATACAGGCAACGAACAAATTACTGCTGTACAAGCTGACCATGTATATCAGTGTAATTATCTTGCAACCATGGTCACCAAAGATCCACCCGCTGTGGGCATACATTGCCCAGAAGGGAAAAGTTGATGCAAAAAGAATGTCGGAAACCATCATGTGTAGAGGGAATGTTTTTCTTAATGTTTTATATTTGATGAAAATGTACATTAGCATTAAATTAGCAAGGATGCTGAGAATGCAAACTATGGAATAGAATAAAGGTAGAAAGATACGTCCAAAGTTCTTGATGTGTGTCTTTTCACAAAGTCCATATTTATCCAGAGATTCTTCAGAGTAATAATCTGAGTAATTATAAATCGTGTCGTAGTCTGCGTTGTCGGATGGGATCATAACATCCATTGCTCTGGATCCAGTTAAAAGGCTGTGGGACACAAACACAACATGTGAAACATTTTTCTTCTTCAGAGGGTTCTTTTTTGCCTTTCACCCTTCTCCTGGGCATACTGAGTTCTTCTTACCTGTTTCAAACCAACGGACAGAAATGAAAATGTAGAATGTGGAAACAGAGCGCCTGAGCAAATCCACTTGCTTTAACAGGAAAGAAGGAAAAAAGGAGCAGCAGAAGCTCAAAGTTTAATGGTCATATCCTGACTGAAGTGCTTGTATAACTCCTGCTTCCCCTCCTCCCCTTCCTGTTTTTCTATCTTAAAGAGCCAGGCTACCCAAAAAGATGATCTTCTGTTATTTGCCAAGCTTTTAAAAAGGGGACTAGAACAACCCCGTTTGCTCAGTCATTCCCTCTGTTAATAGGAGCATGCAAAACATACTGTGGACAAGAAATAAAGAAGAAACAGAAGAAATATATATCCATGACTGACATATTTAAGGCAATCTCTTTCTTGTTCAGGATCTGCTTCATTCTCAGAGATGCATATCACCACTTTTGAGTTTCACTTTCAGTACAATTTTGGATACAAAGGTTTTTGGGTTTTTTAATTGCAGAGAATTCTCAAATTGTTATTTCAGTTAAATATGAGTTTTTAGCAAATATGCTGAGTGCTTACTTGTTAAACAAATGCTCCATCCCAAAAACAGTAAGATTAAAAATGTGCACATACAGAAGGATGTCCAGCTAACCTGCTTGACCTTGATGTCAGAGGTGAAATTGCTTGTCAAAGCAGACAGGAGGCACGCCTCAGCCTTGGGTGTAGATTTGTATTGTATGTAACTATTGTATTACCTTTAAAGAGAAGTTCATTCTGTAGAGACTCATAGCTAAACAGGATTTTCATTTTATTATCTTTTATTCACTAATTTTCAGTGGGGCACTAACATTCAAGGGTGGTGAACATATTGTTTTACTCTGGACCAATGAATGTACAGTGCATCAAAAGTCAATCACTAACTTATAGTTATCTTACTGCATTGCAGTTGCTCATATTGTTGATAGTTCAAGTACAAATCTGTCCTTATACCCCTTATACTAGCAAAGTACTTTTACTCCCTGAACTTTTACTTTTACTCTCACCCTTGAAGCCCTCAAAATCATACTGATTATTGAAACAGGGTAGGAAATCTACATCATAAAAGTAAGTGCACACAGGACAAAATAAGCATCAACATAGATCTATGGTATATGTAGGAGTGTCATGAAGTATACATTATAGAAAGATAAGTAATACATTGGGACATTAGAGCTGTCAAGACGGTATGTAGGAGTCAAGACTGGTAGGGGTATAAAAAAGGATGTATTATTTTCCATTACATGATTGTTAAAGAGATATATAATGGTACAGATACTGTTCTCATTACCTCCTCGCAGGAAGTGGAAAAAAGACAGATACACTTGATACAAAATGTACAGATACAAAAATGTAAATGAAAGAAAACATTGTCAATTATTGATGAATTTAAGAATGAAGAATATCAATCGAATTATGTTGATTAAATTCAAGTGAATGTTAACTATTTGAGTATACTTCAATCCAGCTGCTCTCTTAATGACTTTACACCAAAAAAACAGCATTCAAATGTCATGATGACCAAATAGTTTCCTTTTGAGGTTATCATGGGCTGGGTCTCTAGTTTTTATTTATTTATTCATTTTTGTGCTAGTTCAACATAGCATGATTTCCCTGTTGCAGCAGACAAATTAAATATCCTCAAAACCGGTCACACCATGGGCAACCTTTTTATTGTATTTATTTGTTATGCACATGTGCTATTGCAAAACTTGACCAAAACAAAAGCCCACATGAAAAACATTTAGCAATGCTGTATGAATGTTGTGCTGACTATGGAGAGAGAACTTTAGGCCAAAGCACTTGTCTACAAGATTATATAGCCTTCTGGCAAAAGCTGAGGAATGATGCAACTGAATACCAGCAGTAAGCATTAGGGTATGATTTGGAATAAACCAGTGTTTTCTCTCTCTTGGCCCCAACTGAAAACCCTTCTGGCAAACCAGTGTTTAGAACTAGTATTAGGCTTAGAATACAACACAAAGAAAAGGTTTCACTTACGAGAAAGTGAACTGTTGATATAGTTTACTCTGAGATTCTTATTAAGGATTCTCCATAAAAGTGATATAAATGTGTGTGTGTTTTGAGCAGAGCCCTAGTTTATATGCTGAAAAATGTTGAGAATAGTTAGTTGCATGTGGGCTATGTACATGTGTAATGCTATGTATAATGGTGACATAAAACATGGTAGAAGACTGTACTGGGGGGAAAGACTATATTTTGTTTATTTGTTTATATAGCAAAAAGGGCACAGAAATAACATATTTGGTACAAGGTTTGGGAGTCAAAGCAGAAAAAGATGGGACATGGAGCAAAGAAAATGTTAAATGAGCAAGCAGAGTGTCCCTAGAGAGAAATAGCTATGCATGTTGTAAAATGACAATAATATGAATAAAAACATGTATTACAACAAGTTTAGACAGTAAACAAGCCTAAACAATCACTTATTTTTAACTAAATTCTACTCTGGGAATATAAAGGAAAAAGAATCAAGTTGATGATGTTAATATTAAGTGAAACATTCACTTACCAAGGGGATAAAGGGCATTGCATTATAAATAATAATAATAATTAAAAGAAAAAAAGACAAAAAAAAAAAAATTGGTTACACACACAATCAATCACAATTTTGAGGCTCCATCTGATCTCAGACACATTTAATTGTCACAACCTGCACCGCCATTTTGGACTTTTAGTTTGCTATGTCTTTGTGCTCTTGCTGTGTCTGTCTCCGCCCCTCACCTGTTCCTGTTTGTCTAATTATTAACCTTGTTAATTTCTACCAATCCTGTGTTGCCCTGTTTAGTTCTCCCTCTATTTAAGTCCTAGTGTTTTCCTTGTCCATTGTCTATCGTTGTTTGTGTTTTGCGCACACTGTTATGCTGCACCTTTTTGTTATCCTGCACCTTTTTGTTATCGGCTTTTGTTATTAGTTTGCACTTGTATTTTAATCATCTTTTGTCAGTAAAGTCTTCCGTTTGGTCACCTTCAACCATCGTGTCTTGCTGATGTCAGTCCCTTCAATAGTTATTATTCTTAATGTTGGCTGAGTTGAGATTTCTAAGACATGACAAATTTGGGATTGAGAATTTGAAAGTAATGTGATGTTAAGCCCAGATTTGTTTTTCTTCCACTCTGATGACGGACAATTGGTTAGGGTATAATAACCTAGCTAGATCATTATCAGTGATGTCTGAAAGAGAAACTCTCAAGATCAGATCTGTGGTATATGAGATCCAAGAAAAAAAGATCCTAGCAGGAAAAAAAGCCTGTTGTGAACTGACAGTGGGTGGGAAGGAAGGAAGTGCAAATGGGTAATTATGCTTATTCAGAACATATTTTGTTTTGGAAAAGGAAATGTGGTAAGAGTTTATTCAGTGTTTAAAATACTTATGGTGATAAGAAATTTTGTGGGCTTGGTCACTAGAAATCTACTAAAGAATTTACTCAGTGAAAGGAGAATGTAATGGTAGCAAAGGGGCTAGTAAAAAAGGCAAATGCCTACTCAAATATATTAATGCTTTAGGGCAGACTCAATTATAAATTTAACTTCAATTTATCATGCTATGAATGGTATATGCTTGCGCTAATGTAGGCTCTCCCTCTCTCTGTGTGCATATATGTGTGTGTGTGTGAGTGACAGAGAGAGAGAGAGAAAGAAAGAATTTTTTTTGACAGTTTGCCAAACATTTGTAAATGTGTATATAGGTCCGGCCATCTGGCCATGAACTCACACAACCTGCAAACTTTCCTTCAAGCTCATCTCTTGTCCCTCATCTTGTCTCTCTGTAGATAATTTATCAAAATATGAGAGGAAAGGTTGCCATGTAATGTAAAATTTTCTTAGTCGACCCTATAAGAGAGAATTGGATTTTTTCCAGTTTAAGAAGTGACATTAGATCAGTCTGCTGGAGCCTTGGGCAATTTCCAGTGTAGGAGGATGCGTTTACGGGCAATGAGAGAGGCAAAGGACAGGATATTCAGTTTCAGCACTCCAAAAATGGCAATGAGTGGACAGGGTTCAATATCTATACCTAAGACTTCTGACATAACTCTGAAAAAGTTTTTCCGAAATCCTGTTAATTTTGAACATGTCCAGAAGGTATGGGCTAAACGAGAGGTAGAAGCACCTATTACAGGTCTCACTAGTGCCAGGAAAGTATTTTGCTAGTTTAGCTTTGCTTAAGTGCATTCTATGGAGCACTTAAAATTGTATAAGATTGAGACGGGCACAAGAGGAGGAATAATTGACCTGTAACTGGACTCCCAGTTCAGCCTCCCACTCATGCTTGATTCTGGCAAGTGGAGGGGGGTCAGATCTAAGAATGTAGTTGTATAGTTTAGATGTCAGTCCTGTCAGGTTTTCTGGTGTCTCTAAAACGTTTGGCGAATTCCCCCGGGGACAAGCAAGGGAATGTAGTGCAATGATCCTTAACAAAACTGCAAAGCTGGAGATAGCGGAAAAAATGATTTCGAGGCTAGTTATATTTACTGGTCAGACTTTCAAAGTGGGTAAAAGTGCCACCCAAAAACAGGTCTCTGAATGATATGATACCTTTGTTATTCCAGAGCATGTAGGCAGAGTCAAGTTTAGATGGTAAAAATAGACGGTTATTGCATAGCGGGCGAAAGCGGCTGAAATTGAATAATTTGAAGTGTTTGCAGAACTGTGTCCATTTTTTCAAAGTTGACAAACAAATGTGTTTGACGAATGATTTACTGCTAAGATAGGAGAGCATATCAAAGCTGCAAGTGAGGATGTGTGACGGGAAAGGGATTCCATTTTACACCAGTCCAGCTCATTCTCATATAGCCAACTGAGTATTTCTTTGTATATTTCCTGCCCAGTAGTAAAACCTAAAATTAGGCAGTCCTAGTCTACCATCCTCTCTTGCCGCCTGCAGAGTGCTTTTTCTTATTCTCGCCAAATCTGAGATCAAGTAATAAAGGGGAATGGTCTGAAATGACTATTGCCGAATATTCAGAGGAGTGCACGGATGGTATTAAGGCTTTGCCGATAAAAAAATAATCTATCCTTGAGTAGATCTGATGTACGTAGGAGAAGAATGAGTAAGCTCTGGCATCTGGGTGTAAAAATCTCCAGGGATCACAACCTCCATAGTGCCTCAAATTATGTTATTGCTGTGGCCATCTTTGAGAGTGTGGTAACCTTGCAGTTCAAGTGGTCCAGCTGGGGGTTCATAACACAATTTAGATCTCCTCCAAGAATTAAATAATGTGTATTTATATTTGGGATAGATGATAGAAGTGTAGTCATTAATTTGGCATCATCAAAATTAGGGGCATATGCACAAACTAATATAACTGGTATATGAAAGAGTCTGCCAGAAACAATGATGAACCGCTAATTATGATCAGGCACTATTTTTTCGGATATAAACTTAAGCTTTTTAGAAATCAAAACAGTTGTTCCTCTTTGAATTAAGTAATGAATAGAATAGCTGTCCTACCCATGGCTGCATAAGCTTTATGTGATCACTTAATTTAAGGTGAGTTTCCTGGAGGAAGACAATATCGGCCCTATGAAACTTAATGTGTTAGAAGACTTTTTCCTTTTTGATAGGACCATTTAAACCTCTCACATTCCATGAAATCAGTTTCACATGGAGCTTCTTAGTCATGCTATTAGGCTCAGTCATGAATCCTACTAAAAATAATCACTGAAAAGATATTATTTACCAAATATATACTTAATATATGAAACCAACTGTACTTCTTTGCATAACAATAAACACGTGTGGCATTTATGTCAACAAGTGTGACCAATGTGTAACCCTCCCACATCCCATTACAAAAACAACAACTAAGATGAAACAAAATTAGCAGCATGAGAACAGTCTGCCAAAACTTCCAAATCCTACGCTCGTCCTTCCTAACTGTACGTTCACACTGAGAGCAGCGCAGTGTTAATTTCGTCGTAGAAAACTGTCAACGTCAAAGAACTTTTTTCCACGACGAAAACGAGACGATAACTAAATAAAAATGCACCTTTGAAAATAAAAACTGTGACGAAATATATTACCATTTTCGTTGACGGATACAAACGAAACGATAATGTCAGAGACAGACGAATGGACAAGCAGTTATAGCTTTCCTTCTCTAGAAATCGAACTTAAAACATTGTAACCAACCTTAACTTGGCAACCAGCCAAAATTCCCATAATGTACGATAATTTGATCATTTTGTGACACTTAGCATTAGTAGTTGTTATCAGGACAGGCTATCTCATTTGAATTCATTTCCCGACACATCAGGATAGTAAAATATAGGTCTTACGTCGGTGTACGCATCTCCTCTCAAACTCTCTCCAGCCAGTCATTCTTGTTGTGATGATTAACTCACGAGCAAGAATGTCCTTAACTTAACCATTGATGAAATCTTCTTTACAAATCAGAAGTTGGGGGTATTTTATACTTACGGGCCAGTACTATATTTACCCAGTGCAATGCAATTACCGTTATAATATTAAAAGTTAGATGATCTTGTCAAATGAGCGCCCACTCATATGAAGAGAGTTTGCGCTAGCTTACTGCTGCATCCATGTGAAATCAGCAAAAAAAATGGAAAAAAAAGGGTGCTGAACAGGAAGGTGAGGACAGGCGAGAGGCAAAGTTTGTCTTTAAACAGTGTGGCTTGTCAGCGGTGTCAAAAAGTCGTTCGTCTCAGTGAATACGTGTTTTCTGAAATTACATATTTACACGTATTTGCTCTCTTGGTTATGACTTGCGTACGATAATTTTAAGCCTCTGGTACGATAGGCTGAGCGCCTGACAATTTGTCTAGGGTGAGTTTATAATTTTTTTGTGTGTTTTGTGTTTTAAATGGTCCTGCAATTTGGTTTTGTGTTTTCAATTACCTGGACATTCATTTCAGTGTTTTATGGCTATTTACTGTTTGGTAATACAGCATAATGCTGTATTTTTTGCTCGTTCATTTTGCCTTATTGTAAATTTTTTTTTTTTTTGTTCAGATACTTGGCCACTGGTGATTCCTACCACACAATAGCTTTCAGCTACCATGTCGGACTTAGCACCGTGGCAGGTATTGTTGTAGAGGTTGCCAGGGTCATATGGGATGCCTTAGTGTCAGACTTCATGCCCGTCCCCACCACTGAGGACTGGTAAAGCATCGCCACAGACTTTCTCCATTGGTGGAACTTCCCCAACTGTCATGGGTCCATCAATGGGAAACATGTGGTGATCAGGGCTCCAGACAACTCAGGGTCCCTGTTCCACAATTACAAGGGGACTTTCTCGGTTGTGCTCCTGGCAGTGGTAGATGCCCAGTACTGCTTCCGGGCAGTGGATGTGGGCAGCTACGGGAGGACAAGCAATGGTGGTGTGCTGGCTAACTCCACCTTTGGCCAGGCACTCCGAGATGGGACCCTTGGCCTGCCAAAGGGTGCTCTGCTGCCAGGTGCAGAGCATTTGGGACCACAGCCATTTGTGTTTGTGGCAGATAAGGCCTTTCCACTCCGTCGAGACCTCATGTGGCCTTTTCCAGGAACCAACCTCTCCGACAGGCACAGAGCTTTCAACTATAGGCGATCTCGTGCAAGGGTGATTGTTGAGAATACCTTTGGTATTCTTACAGCTCACTGGTGTATGTACAGAACAGTCATTGGCATCAGCCCTGGAAGGCTACCTGTGTCCTGCATAACTTCCCGAGGAGGACCGCAAGCACCACCAGGATGCCCATACCATCGGCTGGAGACAGAGAAGCTGCTGGGCTACAGGAGGTCACCCGAGTGGGCAGCAACAACTCCACACGTGAGGCCATCCGTGTCAGGGAGACATTTGTTTCATATTACTCTGCAGAGGGAGCTGTCCTCTGGCAACCAGTGGCATAATTCATGGCTACAAATGGCTCTTTTAAGAGCCACCAATTACTCAAAAAAAGCATTATTTCCATTTTCAGCAAAATATTATTATGTGATGGATAATTTAATTACACAACTTACCCACTGTTGCTAACAGTTTACCCCCTTATGGAGCAGGTTATCAGAGGTACACTCTTGGCTAATAATTTAGCACTGAAATATCATGTGACAGTCTAATGAACATGATATATGTGTCCAAGATTAAGGTGTTCCGTTTAGTATAATATTTTCAACATTGACGTATTGTTAAAAAGTGACAAAACTTGCTCACCCTACACTTCTTCAATTAGAATATGATAGATTTGAAAATAAAACACATATAACCAGAAATATTTTCAAAAAATGTATTATATTAACTACAAAATGGAGACAGAAGAACTGTTTTCTAATTGAGTGTGTGAGGGAGAGCACAAGGTGCAGCTGACCAGACTGCGAGGGAAATAAGCTTACTAACACCCCTCACAGCCTTATCAGATGCACCCCGTTACTCTCTCCTCACTGTTCAGTGTTCAGTGTCTTCAGCCTCCAGACATTTTGCTTCATAAATTAATTTATGTATCTGGTAGTTTAAGTCCTGGCACCTCCTCAAGGACAAGGTCCTAAAGTCCTCTAGCACACTCCTAGCGAACAGGCTGTCGCTGTCCTCTGGACCAGGGCTGGGAGGGGAAGCTTTGCTGCTAACAGCCTCAAGAGCTGTTAGCAGCCTCTCCTCGAAGTCAGCGGTGTTAGGCCTCTTCCTGCGTTTCTGTGTGCATCCCTGACCCGTGGCACTCCACTGGCTCTGGCTCCTCTCACAACAGTCACTCAGCTCTTGCTCTCTCTCTCCTTCTCTCTCACTCGCCTTCCACTGATCTTCTGCCTGAGTGTGCCCAGGCATGACATCCTCTCTCTCCTCTGGGGTCATGGTTCCCCCCCCCTTAATATTACTGGAACTTGCTCTCTCTTCCAGGAAGGGGTTGAGGAAGCCCATGACCCCACTGTAGCTCTGCTTCTCTTCCTCTCTGCCTCCTTTCTCCTCTCTTTCCTATATGTGTCCCTCACCGACTTCCAGTGCTTTTTACATTCATCAACTAGTGAAAAAGGATAGAAAACACATATTCCATGAACACCTCATCACTCATATTTCAGAATAGCTTGTCTGCATGCTATGTCTAAAATGGCATAGCTTTATGTGCTACTGTACATATTTAAGCATAATGCCATTCATTGTTATTTTCACCAGCTAAGCAAGGTCTGTGTGAACTCTTGGTAATGTATGATGTGCTGGTAAAAAAATTGTTTAACAAGGTTCACATCAATGGTGCTTATATAGCTAAAGTTTAAAATGTGCATTTCAGTTTTACTGTAAATGACTCAATGTATAACACTGACACATTATTATGATAAAAACACATTTTAAAGCATGAAACTAGGCCATGTTACGCATGTATGACGGCTAATAATGACACCTGTGCTAAGTTTTCTGTAGCGGGTTAAAGTAGGCTATTGTACAGCTCCGCTATTACCTCACGTTTGACAGCATCATCTATATACGTTGCATTTAAGTAAGTAGCTGTATAATGTTTGTTCTAGTTGCAGTTTCAATTCTGTTAAGACAAACACTGATGTTATAAATTAGTAACGTAAATGTTACCGACTGATTCGCATCGACCAACTGTTTTGCCTGCTATGGTGCTAAAGTTAAGATGCAATTCCCTCCAACCTTCGCAAAATATATTATCCACTTCACCAACTTACCCGGAACACCAACAGTTTCGGAGACCTTGATCCATGCCTGTTTGCGTACAGTGACAAAAACAAAAAAGTCGTACAAGATGGGGAAACCCGCAGCAATTATCAATTTCTCCTCCATTTTTCTTAGGACCAAAAGTTTGGTGGGAATAATAGTTTATACTGTTGTGTTCTCTAAAATTCTGTAGAGCGGAGCACTTCCAAATTCCTATTGGTTGTTGCCAAACCGCATCATATCTCATTACCATAAAGTTAAGCGAACTTCAACTGTATTTTGACGCCAAAACCGCCCTCGCCGCGACGCTCTTCGCCGCTTAAAGACGCTGGCTCTCATAGAAAATGAATGACTTCCGGTAGCTTTGACGCTCTCGCCGCTCTCAGTGTGAACGTACAGTTAGAAGCGACTCTGGTAAAGCAACTAGCAGATTCTGTCATCTGGATTGATTTTCGAGGTCCTCCGCTTTGGATGCTAAGGCTGCGTTTGCCTTTTCAAGTTGATCCATTCTCAATGTTATCTCAGCTAGCTCATCACTGTGGTTGGTGAGTGTGTTTTCCATGGTTGTTATCTTTTGGTTGTGTGAGTCCAATGCAGCGCTGATGGTGTCTAGAGACATCTGTATAGGTGCAAAGGAGGTCTCCAAGGATGTAGAGAGGTGTATTTTGAGTTCTGCAGCCAGGCTCTCATGGTTTTTCTCGAGCTCCTGCGCTAGGCTAGCAATGGTTAGTGGACCTGCAGTCTTCGCCACAGGACCTGCTTGAGTTGAAGCACAATCTCCTTTTGCTTGTCACGGCAGTTGTCTTGACATTGTTGGCCGACTTATTTGGAAACCATGTACAGTTATTGCCTAATTTATGCAATGAAATGAGGTAAATATACGAATGGTGAAGATAGAATTACAAAAAATGTGGGAGCTATCCCTCATCGTGACTGTCTCTTACATTGCCTAACCTGAATAAATTATTTCTGGTTGCAGTATTTGAAAATCTTTCTGTAGCAGTATGTGAAACTGTATCTGTATGGTATCAGTTAAAAAAATACATTCAATGCATTGTTCAGGGACAGGTGAGAATGTTCCCGAATGTGGGGATGTAAGTGTTCTGGGGGGTTGCATGTATTTGTTTTAGTATGACTAGTAGAGAGCATATTAGACTATCCAGACAGTTATGTGTGACTTCAGTGGAATGTGTAACCAGGACTAGGGTTAATTAACTTATCACTTTTTCCATTTCAGAATGCCACCAGCAAAGAGATACAGTGTGCAGGATGTGATTGATATCATCAAAAATGGAGAGACTAATTTTGAGATGGGACCATCATTGCAAATGAATACACCAGCATGCTATGCAGCAAGTGTAATGTTCATCTTTGCTTTTGTTATGCCCAGCCTAGGGGTTACTGGGCAAAACTATAAAGGTGACTCCCCTTATCCCTACTCCCTATGATGACCCAAGACAATGAATACAGTCCAAAACGAAAAAGTGATTTATTTACAAAGAGGTGGTCGTGAAGAGCATTGGGGTTAGCGTGGCCAAACAACAACCAAAACAATCTATAATTTACAAACTAAATAACCTACTTCAAAAATAAAAGAAACAGAAAATACAGATAAGGAACCTACCTCCCTAATGAAAAAACAGGAGAAAAGGAGAACGAACAAAAATGGTTTCTTACCCCTACGACTACCCGGACTGTTCACGTGAAGAATTATTTACGATATATACAACGTACATCAGTCAGACACTATACACAACGAATGTCAACTAAACACACAGATTTACAATATATACAACGAATATCTATCAGAAAATACATGCAAAAACTGTCAATCAAAACTACAGCAAGTGCTTCACAGCACAGTCAGATTGGGCCAGGAAAAAAGGGTAACCAGCATTGGAGGCAGCGTCTTTTTAAAAACGGTGCCGTCAGGCTATGGACTAATCCCTGGGCGGCACCTACAATTGAACACATTAAAGACACACAGACATGCGGGGAAAACACACCAGATGGGGGGGGGGGGGGGGGGGGGGCTAGCACCACCTGCAGTTAGGGGGATAAAAACAGCACACTCAAACAATAATACACGCTTATGACTCAGGGTCATAACACAGAGGAAAAGAGCTGTCTTTTACAAATGAACATGACTGAAAACTAGGACTAAGACTTTATACTGTTTTCTTTCATTAATAAATGACTATTCATAAAAGTATATGACTGTTGTGCATTTATTATTCATGATATATATGTTATAAGGCTACATAAACAATCAACCCTGCAAATGAACCCTCAGTTGTTCTGTATATTTGTTCAGACAATGTGAGGTGAGTACAAATACAGAAATTCTGCTCCCAACTAGGCCCAACGTTGCAATGTTATATCATTTCCCTAAAAACTCAGTAAAACATAAAAAATTGAAAACTGTTTAATTTCTGCATCACAGGCCTCCTCAACATCTGAAAGGTGAAAAAATGTTTTGCTCATTTTCTTTTCTACATTTAGACCTTACATGGTTAATAAATAATCACCAGACCTATAACTCATTAAAAACACTCAAGGTGCCCCCCTCCCCCAGCTACATCAGCTGTGTTCTACATCATGTCCGTGCTAATTCTGCTCCTTGAATTCATCTGTACGTAAATATTGCGACATAATTTACTTGGTTAATGCAACGTTTTTCTTTCCTTTCTTTACAGGTGTCATTCATTCAGTTTACTGATAGACACAAACACAGTTTTACTGACTTGTTGCCCAAACTGAGGCTTTTGTAAACTACAGTAGAGTGTGTTATGAGTATGACGTGGGGCTTTAAAATACACGCGAGGTCAAATTGGCCCTGTTTACACCGTGCTTCAGATCTGATTTTGGTGATCGATCACAAGTGGACAACTCTAAAGTAAGTTTACACTTGGCTTTAGAATCAGTCTACACGTGTTTTGAGTGACAACTTGCAATCGGATCTCGCTTCCCTGCTCTATATGCAAATAAACAACAACATCATTTCCAACACGTTATACCCATTAACAGGATTTCAGTTTTGCGTTTTTGATAGGAGATGGTGCTTATGAGATGTGAGATGTCAGACAAATTTGGTGATCATTGATCGCTGTTTTGGGACATCAAGCCATGTTAAGCTGTTTCCTTAAAATGGGCGTCAAACGCTTAATGGGAGGAAAACGCTTAACATGACATAACGACCATACTCTTAGGATTTCGGTTTTGATTCTTTGACAGGATGAACTGTTTCTGACATTAGATGACCTGAGAAATGTGGTGGTCATGGATCGCTATGATCCGGTGGGAGGCATCAATGCACTTCCCGTGCCTAGTCTGTCGCAAATTAGAAGAAGAAGAAGAAGAAGAAGAAGAGGAAGAGGAAGAAGTAATCAAAACAATATCCATTTTGCCTGTTGCCGCACTGTAATGTGACGCCGCTGGCGCGTGAATGAGCACATACGAGTTCGTACCTCCGTGTATGCAGAGGACGTCAGTTTAGAAGGCGGTTGTTCAGTGTGCTCAGATCGCATTCGCGTTTGCACTGCTATAAGAGTGTGGTCAATGCGGTCCAGACCTCCTCTGAATGTGGTCTGAGCGATCGGATCTCGATACGAAATCAATGCGCAGTGGGTGCGTTTACACCTGTACTTTAGAGCCGTCCATTTGTGATCGGATCACCAAAATCGGATCTAATGCAAGGTGTAAACAGGGCCATTGTGAACATTGGAAAGTTGGGTCCATCTGGTGGTTGTTCTGTGAAGTAAATGTGAACGCGCGTTATTCCAGCTGAATATAAAACCACTTCCATGTTAAGGGAAAGAAAAAAAACATAAGTACATCACAGTGTGCCTTATTAAATACTCGAACGATCTCTGATTTTTTTTTTACCCTCAAAAATTAAATAGGCCAAAACTAAATAACCGACAGCGTGAGATGTTTTCTAAAATGAAAGATGTAATCTCTTGTAGCCTACATAACTTTAGAGCATCTGAGAGCAGCTCTGATTTCAGTGGAAACATTTTAGCGTTTAATAATCGGATATTACGTATTATTTTTGCTTACGTGCATGTCATTTAGAACAATTTGGAATGCTTACCGCACTAACCCCATATAGAGGCAGGGACATCATGTGCTGTAACACGGTGGAGTCACGCGGCACACAGCTGAATGGAACAATCATTCCATCTGAATAGCGACAAGTTTCTGGGAGTATTCTGGGTAATGCAGTTTAAAAGCGCAATGAAACGCTCTACTCTGTCAGTATTTCACAGGATTATATAGAATAAAACGCATACTACCCAGTCTTCAATACGCATACTAAATCGTATAAATTCGGCATGAAAAAGCATTCCGAACCTCTTCAGATATTTGAAAGGGAATCCGAGGTCTTCCTTAACTCAAGCGGTAAATAGTTACATCTTTAATAAGTTTGTCTCTGTCTGGATGTTGAACATGGAAACCCTCAGCGTGAAACATAAATTTCACGGAATCCTGACTAATTTATTTCATAACAGTACGTAGGCTAAACGAATGGCTTCGTCACTCTTACGTTGAACAAGGTTACATCATCGTGACGGCGATGCCCTCCACGCTACATGTTACTTAACAGTTCAAGCCGGTTGACTTCCCTGTAGCAGCCGTGTGTGCAGCAGTGAAACGTTTTTACTTAACTTGTAGAACAACGCAAAAGGTAAGTTTAAGAACTTAGCCTACTTGTGATTCAGTTAAATATGTCAAAACAAAGTTTATATTGTTACTTTGTAATAATTACGACAAACCAGTGTTACATTCAGGAAAATCAGCATGATAGTACAGACTAATGAATTTGATACCGCTAACTTAAGTGTGGGTTTAGGCTCATAATTATGCTGAGTTTTCCGTATGTTGCGATTCTCTTCGTGAATAACGTCAGACTCGATCAGTAAAGTCACTAAAATTTAGACTTCAAGAAACTTATTTGACCTTTAGCTGAAACAATGATTTCTGGGGAACAACTTGTTCCATTCAGTTTAGCTCGGTACAACGGTGAAAAACCGTAGCCTAGTCCGTTCGATACCCAGGCTACTGTTTAGCTGAATGAAAGCGAATTCTTTTTTTGAGATATTTGGATTGCTGACTATTGTCCGATACTGTTTGTAATTCGGGTATGTTTCGTCACACATCCAGGCGTACTGTGCCTCCCTTCAGACAAGGTTCAACTAACGTAACTGTTTAAGAATTATTACGCTACTATATGACATAATTATTTAATAAATCAACTAAAAACTGAAATAGTAGCAGAATCTAACCGAGTGGAAGGGAGGCCGAAATGGTTATGTATATAGGCTACCAATATTAATTGTAAGTTCCCGGCCGACCCCCGCCCCCCCCAAACATTATGCAATATTGTGTGTACCGTGAAAGACACCTCGACACGTCTTTGCTTGTGTAACTAAAGTAAACCAGAGTGAAGTTTTCACCATTTGATAAACCAGTACTCTATAATTAACATTGCTATACTTTTGTATCTGTGTGAGAGGGTAGGGGATAGATATTTACTCAAGCACATGGAGTCTCTATGTCCTAATGGGCCTTATGTCTCTTTTCTTTCAGGCAAGATGTCTGCTGTCGAATACGATGAATATGAGTCCAAATTTATGAGAAAAGCAAAGGAAAATCCATTCGTTCCTGCAGGTAATAATTTAATGAATATAGATCCAAAGTTTTAGACACTAATTGTTAATTTACTGTCCAGGTGGAAAGACTAGCTTGTGGAGTGAGCATTGCCTACTGATAGTGTTACATTTAATGCATATTGTGCTTATCAAACAGCTTTAAGTGAACCTCAGGCAAGTTTCACAGTCATATATAAAGCTAACTGCCACAGTAAAGGAAACCCTTGTGTAAATAGGGGATAACAAAGTTACTGAAAGAAGGTGCATCCACAGAGGTGTGGTTCCCAACATGGTTAGGGTCAAACTTACATATACTTGACAAAAAGAGATCTCAATTTGAGTAAGGTGGTTTGGTGACAAAGACCACTCAGCTAATGAGGAACAGTAGCGTGATGGCGATTTTGTCATGGAAGCATGATGGAACGACAACATCAGCCAGGGTGATCTGTGATCAGATTTTTTTTTTTCTCGACCGAAATGATCTTGAGACGAGAGGTTAAACAGATGAGCAGCTGTCATATCAGCTCAGTGAGCACATGCTTTTCATTTCAGAAAAGTCTGTTGAGAATTAGGGACTATACTATGTTCTTACTTTATTGCACAAACCTCTTATTACACCTAAAATGCACATCTGTGAATTAAACAATGCAAAGGAATCAGGCAGCAGTCTATGGAGCAAGTGGAAATGAAGATATAAGATCAGACAAGTCCTCTGTCATCCTGTTCTCAACAAGCAGTAAAGAAACTTATGGGCCTGAGCTTCGTTTAGTTTATTTCTTTAGCTTAATTTATGTCCATTTTACCTCTCAGAGTAGGGTAAATAGCTTTAAATAACTTTAAACCTCCATTCTGTGCTGTAGAATTGATAGTTGACACATCAACATTTACATGCATTCATTTTTTTAGTTTTTTCCCAAAGCAACTTACATTGTGAGTATATGCAACACGTGCATAGCTAAGCTCAAGTGAAACAACATACAGTCCTGACAAGTAAGCACTGTATTTATTGGTGTTGCAGCGCGACTGTGTCACACAACAAGGTCGAAAACCTAACAACCAGAGGTGGACAAAGTAAACAACTCCATTACTTGAGTAAAAGTATAGATACTCCTGGTCAAATATTACTCCAATACAAGTAAAAGTTGTTCAGCTCAATTTTTACGCGAGTTAAAGTACTGGAGTACTTGCTTTTAAAAATACTTAAGTATTCAAAAGTACATTTTCTTTTTAATGTCAGCGCATTGTTGTATTGTTGCAACAATGCATTTACAGAGTCTAATAACTCTGAAACAACCTACTGAATGCACTGACTTGCTTGTAGAACCTGTAGAATAAAAAGCTTGTGGAATATGCTACAAAGCCTATAGAAACACAGTTGAACCAAATGCTTCCTCTATAAAAGACAGTGTATAGCTTCAGTTAAACAGGCACTAGGTTAACTCAGATTGGCCTTAAAAGGATAAACACGTCATAATGTTGTAGGCTAGGTTAATTTTACTTCTACTACATAGCATTGTCTGAAATGTGAAACAGCTGGATGACCATCGTCACCGCTTGATTCCCGCCCCCCTCGTCTTATTGGGAGCGTGTCCTACGTGAATCCGCTGACCTTACAAATATTACTGTGTTTACCTGACAAGATTAAAACATATATTTCTGAAAGGATTTTTGTTAGTAACGTTAACTCTGCATTTTCGCTATCTATTATTATGTGTCAGCAGTGGATTCACACAGGACCCGGTGTTATGCCCCAAATGGTTTTCAAGCCAACTGGTTTCCGTATGTGTTCACACACTGTGTTAAAAGTAGGAGTTGTGGTCTGCCTCTGTCACCAGATTCGCCACACATTCACAAACATATAAATCGCAATTTTCAAGTCACATCTCATACCTACTGTGGCAAATGATTGTACGTGTTAGGCGAACACAGCACGCAAACTCATACGGGAAGCAATTAGCTTGGAAACCAGTTGATTTCAAAAATCTCAGACAGGGACTTAAGATATGGCCATGGCTGCTCTGGTGAGGAACCTTTATCTTTATCAGCTTTATTTTCCATTGTAGCAGCCATCAGTAAAACCGCCAAATTCAGTTGTTAAAAAAAATGCAGCACGTACTTGAGTGACAGCATTGATGCAGTTTACTGTGATTGGTTTTTGTGCTGTGACGAACACAATATGGCCTATCGCATTTTAGAAAAGAAAATTCGTCTGCTGACTTCAAAGCTATGCGTTAAAGTAACAAGTAACGAGAACCTTCATAGAAATGTAGTGGAGTGAAAAGTACAATATTTTATTTCAAATGTAGTGGAGTAAAAGTCATAAGTTTCCAAAAAAAATAACACTCAAGTAAAGTACAGATACTCGAAAAATGTACTTAAGTACAGTACTCAAGTAAATGTACTTCGTTACTGTCCACCCCTGCTAACAACCAAAGACAAACTGATACAAGTGCAGATGGCGACATCGTCTTGTACCAATCATCTAATTAACTGCGACATAATTATGTCATATTACAACCCTTCAAAGCATTGTTACATGTCTGACCATGCTAAGAAGAAGAAAAACATGCCTAATTTAATCATGGTTGATCATTAGCCCCCTGTACATTATGGAAGATTAAAAGAAATGCTAAAAACCCTCAGGTAATCACATTAGATCTGGATCTGCCGGAGCAGACAACTCTTTAGATGTTTGCATAATGCTTTGATGAGCACGAACAAAAAGCGTAACATCATATGGCCATCTCAGTCCCCAGGGTCAAATGCAATGACACACCTATGAGAGATTCTGAAGTGGCACACAAAGCAGCATTTTTGACCCCAAATGACTGAAGTCCTTACTTTCGAATTGCTTTGCCTCTTTCCAGTAGAGTTCCAGATGTGTGCAGATGTTATACCAGGTCACATGGTGTCATTTCAGGCAGCTATGGGCCACTAAGATACTTTATGTTGTTATTTCTTACACATTAGCAGCTTCCTGTACCATGCTGTGAAGGTTAAAAATCAAAGTTTGTGAACCTGAAAGGCTGTGCTCTGTGTTCTTTTAGGAATGGCTGGATTCTTTGCGATTGTGGCCTACAGACTTTATAAACTGAAGAATCGTGGGAACGTGAAAATGTCGGTGCATCTCATACACATGCGTGTAGCCGCACAAGGGTTTGTGGTGGGAGCTATGACCATAGGCAAGTCTGCTTTTATGTTGGACACAATTCACACACACACACACACACACACACAGAAGGAATTAAAAACAGTCTAGGTGCTTTTTTGGGTCAGCTGAACATGTCCATGAGAAACTTTGATGAATTCATCTATACATATTGTTTAATGGAACATACTTTTTTTCCCCTTCTTTGCAGGTGTCATTTACTCAATGTACAGAGACTATGTGTGGAAGCCCATGCAGGAGCAGAAAGCATTGGAAAAGAAGTGAAAAATCAAAGGACTCAGAAATTGCCCTTACACTGCCTCATATTAAGGTGTTCTTATGTATTTATTGCTGACTTTGGTATTGTTTGCGGACTTGCCTCTGTTACCAGAACCTACTTATGAGAAACACAAAACATTTCCTCCTGTTTAAAGTTCTTAAGGAAGCGTTTAAGCTGTAGAATGACAGGTCTTACCTTCGAGAGACATGTACCCTCTCAAAAAGAGCACGCTGACAGAGATAAGGCACCTAACTTTGTGTCCTCTCTTTGAAAGGTCTTTCCTCTATTGGATCCATGGCTCATATTAGGCTGTGTAATAAAACAAAACACACTAGACACAGGGACCACCCAGACTATATTAGAAGTTACAGTACATTCAAATGACTGGTTCCTGCTTGATATGAATTATGGGAAAACCCATTTTCCCAGAGAGCAATATTTTAGATGCCCCTCCCCTTTTTTTTGCTTATCTTACTTAATCCCACCTGATTCAGCAGTAGTCCTGACTACTGAATCCTAGTGTCAGGTGTGTGAGATGACATAATTGATGAAGTTAAAGTCAGAATTAGGAAGCAGGATTGTTTGCCTTTACGTGCATGAAGCTACAGTGTGCAATTATATATTTAGTTGTGAAAAACATATATAAAAAATGAGGTGCTTCACAAGACACATTCATGGGAGGGTTGGGTTGTGGTACATGAAATGGGCTTCTGTAAACCACATTTTTAATAGTAATGATAATTTATTTTAATAGTTATATTTATTTTCTATAAATAATATTCAAATTAAAACAAAAGACTTGAGCAGTAAAACAGGGGGGTGATAGAAAGGAAAGGTTCATGGCACAGATCAGGGCATATAAATAACATAATGACAACAGTAATAATAATAATAATAATAATAATAATCATGAACATGAGCATATCTCAGGTTAAGTGGAGAGGAAATGGTTAGAAAAAGCAGGCCAAAAACCATAACCATAAATCTGCTATTTTATTTAGTGAGGGAAAGAAGTGCCATAGCTTTGAACAATTGTTACTTGGCACCTGTTCTGACAAACTTTTTTTTTCCCCCCCTACCCTGCTTTGTGGATGGGGGTATGTGGAACATTTGATAACCTTTCCAAATGTATTGCACTGGGTTTGATTTGGTGGATCAGAAAAGTTTTACATTGTCCCCACAAATAAAGAGTCTTGTAAATATTTCTGAACGTGTGCTATGAGTTTTTCATTGCTTTAATTGTCAGGCTAGTGTGACTCTTTAGGTCCTGCGTAGTGCGAGGTCTAACGCCACTCCAGAGTGTCTTTGTTTGGCACAGCATAATAAAAAATGGTAATTAGGACATAACTTCCTTATTTATTATCCTCCGAGGACCTCCATTAGACTATTCTAGGCCATCTTCTCTAAATCTATCAACAAGCTTCCCAGTTCCTTTATCACCAACCCCAATGACCTTCTGCAATGGTTCCACTCTGTACCTCGTTTCTTTTTATCTGAGAAACTGTGGTCACCTACATTAAATGAAGGAGTATACAATACTGCACATGAGCTATATATATGTAAAAATGTAATGATAAAACACAGACACTGATGGTTGTGTTTAAATTTGGCATTATCTGGCTATATGCTTGCGCAGCTTAGGTTTGATACTAGACCCATTAAATTTGAATTGTGGTATGGTATGGCTGATCATTCAGTAATGGCAAAAAACAGTTTTCGCTGTAACCAGCAGCTCTGGGATCAGTTCACCGAAAACGTCCCTAAACATCAACTGTGTGCGAAACGACCACGCTGGTCTCAGGTCAGCATTCAAACAGGGCGTCTATCATGCTTTAAGTTTTCACTTCCTGGAGACGCGGTACTATGGATACCGCGGCGTCCGTTCAGATGGGAGAAGAAGCGACTAAAACAAAGTCAGATAGAGGTTCATTTTCCCGACGTTTTCCACTCTGTAACGTTTTCTTTCATTTGAAATACAAAACAGTCCCTATCGTCTGTTGTTTTCTTTGCAATCAATCTGTGTGAATAACAATGGTAAGTATGCCTCATTGTCTCGCTTGTTTATGTGTTTGACGCAAACGGGGCCAGCTGCTAGCAGGTAGAAACGGTTCATAGTCGCATAAATAAAAAGCTATCCAACAAGCTGACGTGACTGTAGGCCTATATTATGGTGGCTTTTTGACCCACGTCTAGTCCATTCTTATTTTCCTTGAACATTCTTGCACTTGTATCTAATGTGACACTGGACTTTACGGTAGCACTTGTGCAATAGACAGCTCCTCAATGGCTCTATGCTTGGTTTGTTTCTGCGAGTCTTCGGAGTTGCTTTGGACAAAAAGCGTCTGCTAAATGAATACATGTAAAATGTAATGTATATGTAACTGTAAATGTTTTTTATGTTGTTCAAGACCATCGCTATTTTATTTTTTCGTTTTTTCAATTTTGCCATGACATGTAAAAAAAAAACAACAACGAAAAAAAAACCTCTCGCTTTGCAGCTACACAGGAAAGTCACAAAAAAGTATGTAAACGTGTCTCTCGGGAACATATAGGCCTACTCGTGCGAAAACCAAAGTCGGGCAATGAAGATCTGATGCCACCCCTTTTTTGTCTTTTGCGCCTGCTACAAAACTATGTAATTAGGCCGTTTCCACCCTTTGATGCTGAAGCTAGATTGTCAGTGATGGAAGACGCCGATGACGAATTAAAGGAGCATCTACGGCTGCAGTTCCAAGCCTTGCAAGAGAAACAGGCTGCGCGTTTCCAGAAAAGATTACAACAAAGAAGAGAGGTCGAACTGGAAAAAGCCAGTTCAAATCCAGGACTTCTCACCAGTCAGGACCAGCAGGATATCTCAGTGGTGGAAAGTGACCCGGATGGACTAAAAACAAGGTGAAACAAACTACGTGTCAGCATTAAATTATTTAACAATATCATTTCAGCGTTTTTCCCCCCAATAATTGTTTCACTAATTCTTTAGTTACAGTTGGACTAAAAGTGGGTTTTTGCCATTCTTTGCAATACAAATTAGTCGTCAGACAGCACTCTGAACTAGTCCCTCATAATATGACATACTCCCCAAACCCCAGGATTACGAATAAAAGTTTCAGATCACTTTGTTACAATAGCTGAGATTGCTTTGATATGAGAGACCTGATCTCTCTCTTTTATATAACACCCCTTACCTTTTAATGGCTTTCCATCTTCTCAGTCTCGGTCATTTTTCTGCAGAGTGTTGCAGAATGAGAATGAGGTATTGCAGGAGCAGCTCAGAGAGCTGAGGGACGAGAACGGTCGGCTCTACAAACTGCTGAGTGAAAGAGACTTTGAGATCAAGCACTTGAAGAAGAAGAGAGAGGAAGACCGGTTGGCATTAGTGGGTGAGTCTGTCAGACAACACATTGGCACAAGCGGGTAAGCATCAGAGGACAACTTGGAATTAGTGAATGAGTCTGTCAGAGGACTGCTTGGCATAAGCGAATGAGTTGTCTGCCTTTGAAGTGACTTTGGATAAAAGCTTCCACTAAATGAAAAAATGTAATGTAAATGTAAACGTGAACGAGTTTGTCAGATGACAGCTTAGCATTAGTGAATGAGGCTGTCAAAAAACAGGTTGGCATTAGCGGATCAGCGTCAGAGGACAGGTTGGCATTTGTGAATGAGTCTGTCAAAGGACAGGTTGGCATATGGAAATCAGTCTGTCACAATAAAGGAGACTTTACTATGAATGTGGTCAAACAATATCTGCCACATAATTTTCCCCAGTAAAAATGATCTCGTATTGAAAAATTCAAAGCCACTCAGTCCCTGAGTGCATCAGAGCCTTTCAAAATATTAGGAAAATTACAGGTGAAAAATCTTACCAGTGAAAAGACCCAAACCACTGTATAAAACAAACAAACAAACAAAAAAATCACACACAACATTTTTGTTGAGCTGGAAAAAAAAAAAAAATCATTTTTTGAGTTAATTTAGTTGTTTATTCCATCTTAGGCACTGCAGGCATAGCAGGCGATGCTGCAGCGACCAAGATAGTGGAGCTATCAAAGAAAAATCGTGAGCTTGTTGTTGAAATTGAACGAGAAAGAACCAAAACCAAACAAATCCACAACAGAGTTAAAGAGCTAGAGAGGGAGGTAAGTTCGTTTTTATCATTCACCGACACATTTTATCTTTTATGTTAATGAATTTTTCTGCATATTTGATCAAAAGTTATTTTAGTGTAATTCTGTATGTACAGTCCAGCAGACCGGCCTCAGTTGGTAATGACAGTCTCAATCTTTAAACTGAAACTGTTTTGTAAAAAAAGATAAGACTATATAAGAAATCTGGGACACTTTTCAGTTGCAGGCTATGTCATTGCATAACACAGGAGATAAGCCAGGCCAAAAGCTACAAGCTAGGACTACGGTGCACAGTCTTGAGGTAATACAATAATGGTCCTTATCAACTGTGACTCTATAAATAATTACAGATGACCATTTTCCAATGCTTTATGTTGTGTACCTGTCAGCTGTCGCTTGATCACTGAGAAAATGCTAACACCTGCAATTAATGAGAAGCAGTGTATTATGACATTTCTTAAATGTCATCACAAGGCTGTAATTATGAGAACTTTAAGCCCTAATCAAATGTAATTTAATCTAATCTTCTCTAATCTAATCTAATCCACGGCCACTGGTGTGAAAGTTGTATCATTCCCAAATAGAATACTGCTTTTCTTTTGCCTCTGAAACTTCTAACACTGTTGTGACTGTACTCATCAGGAGCACAGCCCACTGGCAAAAACCCTGCAGGAGAAACTGTCCACAGCACAGCTGAAAATGACAGAGTACCGTAATCAGATTCAAGCATTAAAGCAAGATCTCAAAATAGCACATAAGGTTTGTGTCTTTAATGTCAAATATTTTACAGCTTTAAATGTAGACATGAATTATAATGAATGAATTATACAGACATAAATACAAACATTACAATGACTTTGCTTATAGCTTCAGGACAGGAATGCATTCAAAAACCTGTGCAGTTACAGCCAATATAGAACAATCTTTCCACATTTCCTTATGCAGAGTTAGAAATATACACATCAAACATGGTTTGTTTGGTATCATTTTCTTTTCCCCAATAACATTTTGTAGGTTTTAATTAGTGAGGTCGGTGAGGAAGTCAACATCCAGCAGTTGCTGAGCAGTCCTGGGAACTGGCGGGGACGCGCCCAGCAGATCCTGGCCCTTCAGACCAGGGTGAGTCACTCACCTGGACTCATGACACATTCTTCCCACACACAGTCAGTAACCACTTTGGACCCATATAACCCTAGCAACTGAAATGCATAAACAACCCTCACGTGTTCACATAATGAACAATGAAATACCGACTCACCAAACGACCAAGGCAAAGACAATGATCAACCAATAATCAAATCATTCTTCTTTTGCATGCCATGAATGATTGCCTGCTGGTATTTCAATTCTCCACTTAAGTGAGAACTGATTACCTGGATGATAGAAACAATCATAAACAACTGTTATGCAGTTTGTTTATTTTGGTGCTGTAGTGATACTTTGACTCAAATTTTAAATTTCTATTTAAATTTGAAGCAATGTGATTAGCAAATCGCAAAAGGCTGCGATTTAGCATATACGTTAGACGCAGCGCGTCTGACCCAATGTTTTAACTGTCGTGTCAATAGTTTTACAAATTCATGCTGTCCTCCTTGTGTGACAGTCATGGTCATCAATCAGAAGTGCCGTGCTCCTCGCGTACCAGTCATGCTCACCAATCAAAAGTGTTCCAAGGCAACTGTGTGTACGCCCACCAACAACAAACATGTGAAACCCAAGGAAAATGTTACATTCGTAGTGCAGATCAAGGGCCTCCCCAAAACCAGAAGCACCGTTGGACAATTTTTATTTTTTTTAAATAATTATTACTTTATTTATTTAACTTAACACAGTCATAGCTTTGTGATAATTGTTCTGTGTTCAATTGTTCTATGTTCTATGCCAATTAAGTAGGCGTAAGGGATAATGTGCAGCGAACCGCTCATTATTGTGAAATAAACCCCGACAGGGTAACTCGCGTTGCGGCTGCGGTCCTGCTTCACCCTGTCAGGGTTTATTTCGCAGTAAATGCACGTTGGAAGCGTATCTTTAAATTCTCATCCTTGCATTGGAATATAGAGCAGTTAGTATTTTGATGGCTTTTCATGTGGTAAGGCTCCCTCTCAAATCGCAATATCTGTAAGAAAAATTGCAATTAGATATTTTCCCCAAATTGTGCAGTCCTACTTTTCACTGACCTCCAGAGGTTGTGGCCCTCATTGAGTCGATAGAAGAGATAAGATTAATGTATAACGCCTCAGAGTTTTCGGAATGGTGAGATTACAGGTGCGTGAGCTGGAGAGGCAGCTGGGCCAGTCCATCCGTGTGAAGCAGCTGTGTGACCTTAGCATGGATGAGGAGATGCTGGGACATGGAGAAATGTCAGGGAATCAGGACAGAAACCTAAGCCACATCCGCTCCATGGAAAGAAAGAGGAAAGAGAGCCTAGAGGTAAGAGCCATCAGTAAGACTGAACAAATCTTGAATCTTAAGTATTTACTCAAACGTGACATTAAGCTAATGTGTTTAACTTGCCCTCTGAATGTTGACAACTGGTATTCATCTCATGTACAAAATCACCGAACATCTGTAAGTGTATGGATGTGCCTGCTGGGTCTTTGTGTTAGACCTCATGAAACAGGAAAGAAGAAAACACACATCTATTTATGAAGCGCAGACATGTGTTCATGGTTTCTGAGCATGCAAGCTCTTTCTATGCAGATCCCCAGGGGGTAGATCTAACAATTAAGTCCCACCAGAATAAAATCAAAGGTGACACATGCATAGTTAAATAGATGCAAAGTCATATTCTCACCAGGCAAAAGAAAAAAAAGATGGTACACAAAGTAAATGCAGAAATGACAAAAGCAGTTTTTTCTTTCTTTCTTTTTTGTTTTTTCTTTTAATTTTACTCACAGAGCACAGCTAGGGTAGCTTTAATTTGTGAAAGACTTGTGATGTAGTCAAAGCTCTCTCACTGAGGCTGATAGAAGAGAGGAAGACTGTTAAATGTGCTTTTATTGCTCTCTGGGGGGATGACAGAAGCTCATGGCTGATTATGAAGCTCTCCTTGGAGAGCACTCTGGCACAAAGAAGCAGCTGGAGGGCTCAAGGGCCCGGAATAAGGTCCTCAGCACAGAGATCAAAGTCCTGAAAGGTCAGGTTTCCACCCTGCTGGACAAGGGCAAACATGACGATGAACTGGTGGATGCCTTACTGGTAAGAACTATCTCAGGGTACAGTATGTTGTTCAATTTACCAACAACTAACAACTGAAGGGAGATCCAGTTAAGCTGACTCTATAATAATTTATGTTTCCATCAAAGCCTGAAATGAGGATCCAAGATTAGACAGAGATACAGCACAGAGTCAGTTATCTTCAATGAGATATTCCACTCAGAATCACTAATTAAACTTGAGACAATATGAAAATCCAGAAAAAAAATAGTTTTTTGTCCTGGCTTATGCTTGCAGAAGCAGCAGACCCAGCTGCAGTCAATGCTCGGTCGGTTCAGTCAGAAGGACCAGGAGCAAGGAGAGGCCAAGAAAGCCCTGGAGGAGCAGCAACACAATGAGGTGCAGGGGCAAAACTCTCTAATCCAGCAGCTCAAACAAATGGTCTCAGAGAGGGAGGCCAAAGTCCTGGAGCTGGAGCAGGAAATCCAACAGCTAGCTCTCAGGGTAAACAAAAAACTTTTCTATCCCATTCTGTCGGAGGAGGGCAGGGAAAAAAATGCTGAGCAATGTGTAAATTTGTTTTGTTGTTCTGTGACAGAAAGAAGATTTTAGAGAGGCTGAGGTGAATTCTGGTTCCTCCAGAACTTCGACAGGCAGGGAGGAAAACAACAGGAGATCCACCTCTGGCCGGTGGGTGTTATTATTTTATCAGTGAAATAACAGGATACTGTTTATTATGGATTTCTCTTTTATATCTGAGTTATTTTAAGAGTGTGTGAGCTGTGGGGAAAAGGTGCCTTAAGTGTGAGCAAATGTAATATGATGTTATACTCTCCCATTTGGCTCTTTGCTACTAGCTACGGTCACATGCACACATTTTTATCATTCCGATTGAAATCATTCTGATTGCTGATTCCGAATGTACTGTTTACATGAAAGTGATCGGATTGTTTGTGTGCATTTACATGTCACAAGTGTTCAATCAGAATTCATTGCAAATGAGAAGAAATTACCTTGCGCCGACCTGTACGATGTAGTCGAAAGCTATATAAAAATCTCTTAGCCAGTCATATACAGAAATAAATAATGGTAGAGTGGTCAAAAGAACGCTTACTTTCAAGTAGGCCTATTGTAAGGAGCCAGGGCAGCAATAGCTTCACTTCAGGTGAGTGATTTGATCAGTTAATTACTTAAGATAATTCTAACTTTATAATTACAATAACAATTACATCATCTCCGCATGGAATATTCTCCCAAACTTGCTTAAACAGCTTGTTGTTGCGGGATTTGCGCCCATTTAGATGACTATTCTTAATTCTTTGAGAATGTTTAACGCAAACGTGTTAAATTTCTCGCACTGTCTGCTAGGTTTTTTTAAACTCTGTCATGCGTAGTGAAATGTCAATACGTCATTACTTCGCGTATTAAACATGCCCGAAACGTTCCAAGTGCATAAGACATTCCAATTGAGCGCTTACATGGTTCATATTTTCCTATCGAACGGGTTATCAGAAATCTACACCACCTCTTTCAATCCGATTGAATTCTCGATTGGATTGGGGTATTTCATTCTGATCGAAGTGTTTACATGAAGCATTTTCATTCCAATTGAGCTTGAATCCGACTATTAACGGAATATCAGGCTCCATGTAAACACACCTACTGTCTGAAGGAATACATCACAGAAAACAACATAGCTTATATTTGACCTTTGTTATTTGTGCTGTCAGTAGTAAATTCTGCCCAATGAACCAACTGCTTCTTAGAGACAGAAGTTACTCCTTTAGTAGTCTGTTCACGCTCTGTCCGTAGAAATTACAGGTCTATATATCTTCAAACATGTCATAATTTTTGTTGGGATCCTAACATAAATGCATAACAAAGGTGAAGTCTCAAACCTTTTTTTTTTTGGGCAGGTCCATATCTAAACTCGGTCACAAGCTCGTGGAGTCTGCCCCAGCTCTGTCTTCAGTCAGGTCAGTTAGGAAAACTGGAGTTTTGCAAATAGCACTAAGCCATAATTTGGTCCCTTGTGTAAGTAAAACAGTTTGGAGCCCTGTTAAAGTCTCTGGGGAGCATAGGAGAAACAAGGAAAGTCCTAAATTTCAAGAGGATGCACTATCCCATAAGACTATACACTTTACAGTAACAGGTGTGTAAAACCCTTACAGCCAAACCACAATGTATCCTAACTGATGCAGCACCATATGAAACAAAAACTGTTGTGAATGATGTTTTGATAAAAACTCATTGTTATCACAGAGAGTCCAGGCCAGACTCACAGTGTCCTGACTGTGCTGCAAAAATGGTTCAGTGCACTGAGTACAAGACCCTGTATCAGACAACTACTGTAGAGAGAGACCGACTGCTAGAGTTGACGAAGGTGTACCAAACCAGGTATGAAACTAACAAACTAATTTATCCCATCCAGCCAGTCGCATTGTTTGTCTCATGTAAAAGGTGAATAATCATCATGTATATATATATATATGAGATTTAAATTTAAGAAAACTTATTTCGTTGTACAGTTATGTGCTATCCATTGATGGGCTTGACTGATTGTCACTATAACTGGAAAGCACACCATATCCTCCAAATTTGTAAAAAAAACAAAGACAAAAAACAGGTGCATAAATTTACAAAATGGATATTAATTGCTTTTTTTTTTAAACACCGTCAAGTTCTCTGTAGTCGTGATGCCACCAAAGTACGATGTGACTTTCACCTTCAGATATCACTATTTATTTGTCGTATTTGATAAAAAGGCAGGGCTATTTTCAGTCTACAGTCAACCAAGGAAGCAGACCACAGGGTTTAATCAATGGTATTGGTCAATCTGTGCCACAGGGAGGAAGAAATGAAAGAGCGATGCATGGAGGTGGAGCAGAAGCTCCGAGAGGAACGACGGCGTGCTGTGACCCTGGAACAGCAGCTGGAAAACGCTAAGCTTAATTTGGAGAAAGGCATGACTTCACTGAAACCTGGCAGAAGCCAGACAGGTGCCCTGCCAAAATATTTTCAAAAACGATATGATACTATATCATACATTTCACGTTTACGAAAGGTTTCTCATTAGTACATGCGTGTTTATTGTGTATAGGGGCTTGTCCAGTTCTTACTTTTTGGCATGGAAGTCTTCAACATTTTTTCTTTTTTGAGAATATCAGATTTGATATTTGATCAACCTTTCACTGTATTACAGATGAAATATGACAAGGATTATGACCTAGGAGTTGTATAGCTGTGTGAAGCAGGTGCCAAACCAGAACATGGTTCTTTTAAATCACACAGGTGTGACCTACAGCAGCCTTAGTCTCCCAGAAAGACAGGAGTCTGTGTCTCCTCACAGAGCCTCTGATGTGAGTCATGACGCCCAGCTGAGTGAACTAAGCTCACAGTACGTCCCTCTGCTCTTTCTCTCATCCAACTAAAAAACAAGCTAACAGCAAACCAGTACAAAATAAAATATGAATGTCTGCATCTAGATCAGGCACAGGTTTGAGATGTAAAAATAACAGAGGCATTGGCACATGTAGTTCTCATTAATTTATCCAGTTATCAAGACCAAATATGTTTTAAATCTGAATGTATTGTTCTTTAATGAAGACCACACTAAAGAAAAGTCAAAGCTTCTTCTTATGTAAAGGGCAAATTGTTGTGCTGTGTTTTTTTCCCCCCAAAAAACCTCTGTTGAGAAATGTTTAATGAAGATTAATAAACATACAGATACCTTGTGAAACGTGCAGTCCTCCTATGCACTCTTTTAAGAGCACTCTAAGTCAGATGGATTTGTGTACATTTTTTCATTTGTTTCCTCATTTGCTGCTACTTGCTGGTTTAAGACTGAACTGAAGAAAGTACAGACGTTCAACTCTTTTGGGTTTGTCCCTCCAGACTTGCCATCCAGCGGGAAGAGAATGAAGCTCTAAGGGCTACACTGAGGAGCACCCAACAGGAGAAAGAGGAAGACCTGCAGCGCTATCGCCAAACGATGGGCCAAGTCAAACAGATGTTCCTGCAAGCTTTACAGCAGCACATGAAAGATGGCGCTAGCCCAGGATCTTAAGTTCGGGCGAGGTAGCCCTTCCCCCTTCCCTTGCATCCATCACCTGGACACTTCCAAGGCATGCTTCTTGTTGGGAAATGTCCCAGCTGTTCCGGTCTAACCCAGGTCCCTCTTAACCCAGTGATAAATCAATTACCTGTCAGACAGCTCTTTTACTGTGGGTCCTGCAGCAGCTCCTATTAAGACAAAATGAAAGAGTATGGTTTCAGAAGAACCCTGTCAGGTTTATTGGATTAGTGATCATCTGAGGTCAGATAGAGGGTGTAAGGGGAGAATTAAGTTGGCCTTTTTGGCAAACCATCAATAGACTTCATATAAATCTTTGTGCTGTCTTTTTTCAATACACGAACGTATGAAGTCATTTATTCAAATGTGCCCATTGTTTTTGTGTTCCTGAGCTTATATTTAAATGCACGAATCTAGGTGAGATTAAATTTAATAAATATTTTCTACATGCCATAGAGTAATGCATGTTCAGATCAAGTACATTTATAATGAAATAATTGTGTCTTGATGTTGTTCAACAACTTATCCAGTGAAAAACAGGGAGGAAAAAAAATCAGAAATTAATGAAGAGGAAATTATTCCTATCTATTGGCACATTGAGACGGGGACAAACTTTCCTTCCCTCCTCTTTGACGCACACTGCGCATCAAAACTGGACATGAGCATGGTGCGAGGCCAGAAAAGATAAATAATATCATAAGTCAAAGGAAAGCAAAAATAAATTTCCCTTGACGTGTTTAAAAAAAAGAGAGAAAGAAAATTTGCTGTGCATCGTTAACCGTGTGGCGACGAGTGGCTCGAGCCATCGAAAAATGAACATGACTTTGCACTTAGTTCCTGAGACGCTTTACGAGTTCAGCGATGATTCGACAAGCCCCAGAGGAGCGCGAAAGAGCTATCTTAAAAGCACAAGGGAATAGCCAGAGCCCCTGTCATTCGTACTCTCATAACACAAGTTGTATTCTTCCCTCGTGGCCAGAGGGGGTTACGATGCCTCCCCACCCTGTGTTGGTCCAGCAACGCTTAATTTAAAACCGTGGCTGGAGCAGCGTGCTCCAAGTTGAAACGGTGCTCTATTTCGTCTTTCCCGGAACCCTGAGGGACACTGGCAAGCCCACATGGGCCCGCTTCAGTACCACAGCACGACAAAAATATCAAGGAGACTTGGGCACCATGAAAAACGTCTCTATATACCAAGCGAGAGCAAGTAAAAAGCAGCCTGTATTCGTACTGTTCAAACGTAAGGAACGGTTTTGAGCGGGACCTGGCGCTTGACAGGGTGGAGCAGATAGCGGATTTTGTTGTGGTGAAGGTTTACCAATAGGCTCAGTACCACTAAATGCCAAGAGCCATTAAATGTAGTTCAGTTTCCTTTTGCGGTTGACAGGGTCTAACTGCTATAACTGCAAATAATTGTCACTTCAGGTAAATGTTCGTCAGTCCAGGGCACCGTAGTCTACAAGTGACAGATACGTTCTTCTTGTGCTGCATCCCATGATACTGGAATAATATTAAGGAAGATCCAAAATGATGGAATATTAAAGGTCAGACACTGGATACTCTTTTACACGTATGAAAACTAATGCAAAATTATAGTTTGTTACGCAAATATGGATATGTTTGTGACCTCATAAAACCTCGGATTTTTCAGTCATCATTGTAGGCCTACAGCGATGACTCAAAACATGTTACTGTTCTGAAACCAGTAACGGGTACTATCTGATTTAGCTGGAATATTAACACATTTAGATCTGGAGACCAGTTTGAATTAATATCCGTTAACCTGCTATCTAAAATGAGTTAAGACGAGTGTCGAGGGCTAGCGTTTATTAGTTTGTACTGATGGGTCTCCATGTTTACGGTGGCCTCACAGATGGTTGGTTACACAGGCCCTGCGTTATGCCGAGGTGTGAATGTTTTCTTAACAGAATACTATGGGGTACTATCAATTTGAAACGAATTTACTCTTAGCAAACAGATTATCATTGTTTTTCGAGGCGAAATTGCTCCGAGAGGTGTAAGTTAGATTTACTCGCAATAACCCACCAAGCCAAACATACTTGTGTCAACACGGTATACGTAAACAGTCTTACCTATTTGTCATTCCGACTTTGAATGAGACCTTTCTCCATGTTGCTCCTCTAAGGTATTCCCTCGTTCCGGACTAGTGCTCTCTCCAGACCATTGATTGCATCCAGGAACTTAAGTAAACACGTCCCGCTGCGCATGCAAAGGTTAACGTGTGCCATGTCGAGTTTGACGGCGTTGTGAAAATGTGTCGACGCGGAACCGTAGAGAGCGCGCCTGAATGCACTCATTCATCCAGCCCCAAGGGAACTTCTCATTTGCATGCAATGGAAAGAAATAACCAGACACTTCAGCGCCCTAAATGTTTATAGTAAAGCAAAGGATCTGTATCTAACACAAGCAGCCACACACCACACACCTTTTCAGCAAGTAACTCTACTCAAACTGCAAGTGACAGGAGGACAGATGACTGTAAGCTTATGTTATCTTTATCATGGCCTAGTATATGATAACACCAGAAGTAACCATGTTCTTCATTATGCATTATAAATACGGAAGGAGGAACAATATACCCCTAATTTGTCAAGCCTCCAAAATGTTCAATTTAGGAAAATGATCAGCATTTCGTTGGATCCGTTTCTGTAAAAGGTAATATAATAATAATAAGAAGAAGAAGACAGCTTAAGGCTCAGGATGACAGTTCTCTATATGGACACACGCATTTAACTGGAATAATGTTACAGCAGACAGTTGAGGACAAAAAGTTAATTTTAACAGTTAATAACATATAAAGAAATTACATGCAGTTAAAATATATAATTATAACAGGATGCAAGTCTTGCTAAAATGTTTAACTAAAAAAAAAGTAGTTTAGTGTGACGATTCATTTCAGTCGTTTCAACAATTCATTTTTTAAATGTGTGCAAAATATTTTATTTTTCGGTAACACCAACACACCTGATTCTGTTGATTCACACCTGATTTAAAGCAGACGCCATATTCGGTGCTAGAGTATTGCAAAAAAAAAAAGAAGAAGAAGAAAAAAGAAAAAAAGAAAGAACAGTTTGGTCGATTCTTCAGAACTGGGGCTATGAATCACTGGTGTGGCGTCCATGCTTTGGGTTAATGTACGCCACTAGATGGCAGTATAAAGTAAAAGTTTTCAAAACGTAATGACGCCAAATTAATTCTCAAGCGACCAGCTGTGGGTGAAGCTAGAATTAAATACTTTTGTATCCACAGAGAAAATCTGTAAAAGGAAGCTACAGGTGTTTCAAATAAACTGCATGTCTCCACACATAGAAGGTAATGGACATTGAGGATACATTTTGGAATTCAACCTCTGAGCATATAACCACACCAAAAAAGACAAACATTTGCAGTGCCACCCCCTCCCTACACCTCTTTGGTTAGTTTGTTTTCCTCAGCCCATTTCATCCCAAATCTTATGTTGTGTAAAAATAAAAACAGATTTTGTTTGTGAAAAATAAGAAAGTATACAAGGGTATAAAACAGTCACTCTCTCAGTTTCATTGGTCCTGCTGGGTTTTTGTATTTACTAACCACAAAGTCTCTGACTGTCTGAGGAGCACACACTTCCAGTTTTCCGAGCAGAGACCGTCCCCTAATTATGAACATGCCTGAGTCCAACCCACTTTCGGGGAGGGTTGGGCGATGAAACTTTTTGAGGGGGCAGATCAGCTTTAGCTGGGGTGTTGTTGGGTGGGGATGGTGGCAGTTCAAACAAAAACAGCAGGTCTGGGGTCCTTGGGGACTAGTCTTGTGCACCAGTGTTCCTCACCTTTTGCTATTCAGATAGACGCTGGAGGCCGATCCAGTTTGAAGGTTTGTTGGCTGCAGCCTCACCACAGTGCATTGCTGTGCATCATAACCTGGCAGTGGGGTTTTATGAGATGCCTTCTGGGTGGCAGTTGATGGTGGTTATAAACACGCCAAGTTTGTGAACAGATGTGCCATTTCTGTGAGCTGTGTTCAGTGCCCATTACACTGGACAACTCCAAATACATCCAATTCATCCGACTGTACTGGACTGACTGAAAAAACATTCAGTACCTCTCCCCTTTTTTTTTATTCTAATAAACACCCTGAGTTAGACTTCATATGGAGTACGAGATGAGTATTTTGGTCTGATTTATCAAACTGCTGAGTCTCCAAATTGACCTGCTAGTGTTGCGGTTTCACCACAGCTTCAACTTCACAGATGCTTTTTACCAAGATGTCTTTCCACACTCCAATAAGCTTTGACAGCACTGAAACCATCGCCATACCCACTATCATCTCACAATCACCTGCCACAAACAGATCCAGAGTTAGGTAGCATAACCTGAGCAAAAAGTCATTGCTTGGGAACAGAACCATAAAGTTTGCACTTGTTGTCACCCAAGACAAAGGTTAAGAGTTGTTTATTGAGGAGCAGCCTTGAAATGCAAAGTTGTCTGGTTCCCAGGAACCCTGAGGCCAGCTGTGGCCCATTTACAGCCTGTGAGAACTGACATGCTTGTGAATTGCTGAGAATCCCAGGGAATGTAAGTGGCTGAATTGCAATTGTCCCCTTGGGTTGTTGCGACAGTAAAGGTTGTCCCCTTCTTGCCACTAGGTGGCAGCAGTTGTCATTTAGATGTGTACAAAGTTGCAAGTGGAATTAAGTTCATGCACCCTCCAGAGCGCAGTGCATCTCTGAACCACACTGTGCAGCTTGTTGGTATAAAAAAAAAAAAGAAGTGTTTGATTTGATGTGTCAGAAGAAGTGTGGCCAGGCTTTCACTTTCCATGGCTGGACTGAGATATTGAGAATGGGTCAAGGCCCAGTCCAGAGCAGATGAAAATGGTGAAAAGAGAGAGAGAGAGAGAGAGAGAGAAGGTTGTCAGAATCTCTTCTCACATATTGATCTAGTGAAATTAATGCAGTACTTTGTTTTTCACTATGTACAGTTTGTCTGTTGGGGTCCCTGATCACATTATGTTACATCTGGTAGTGTTTTGCATGACAGGTTTTGTATTGGTAATATGACGACCATACAAGTGCAGTGAAAGTATTAATAGTCAAATGAAAATGTTACTATCCCTTAGCTCTCATTAGATTGACTTGACTTGCCAATTGGAAAACATGATGTCATTCCTCTTTGGTGATGTTGTCAATGCCATGTGACACCCAGGATTTGGGAAGTACAGCCCAGTGAGTGAATCAGCCCCATTCAGCGGGCCAGATGTCCTCCTATCGCAGAGCTGTGTGAACGTTTCACACATTATGACCAAGTGACTGACCTAAACAAACAGACGACAGCCATATCAGCCACAATACTTTGAGACTTAACAGCAAGTTATTATGCCATTATGCTTTTTATTTAAATGTGGGTTTTACATACAAGCATCAGTCAAGAGAATTATTCTTATCATTAACAACAAACAGTCAATTAACAATGAACAAGCAACAAACAATCATGTCAACTAAAAAGATGATCCATCAAATGCCAAGTCCTTAAAAATAAGACTAATTGATACTATGTTTTATTGAACTGAACCTCTAATAAAAAATATGACATACTTTATATTTGATTTCTTGATGAATACATGAGACCTGCATTCCACTTGTGACTCAGCCCCTAGGCTAGGATACGTTTCCTTTCACAATTTTGTCACCGTTTTATCCACGTTTCACTTTAGATTATATTTATTTTCTTTCCCCGATGTAAGTAAATGTAATGTAAATGCTTGGTTTGACATTCAGTGTAAATTTATTCCAAACTGTGTTCTCTGTCATTCCGTTTAACTGTGGTCCAGTCATGTAGAGATAAACGGAGGAGCAGAGAGAAAAGAGATTATTCATTTTGATTTTAAATCATAGCTACAAATTTATCAACACTGGGAAAACACAAAAACAATATGCTGAGTGACACAAAAAAGCGAACCTAACAAACTATTCTATATTCCATTTTCAGCAGCAACCATGGATCCCCCCCCCCCCTTCTGTAGTCAAACACTGCAGTCTAAACAAACAATCAGTGTCAAACAAACAAACAAACAAAAACATTTTGAGAACATGACAAATGGCAGATATGTCTAACCTTAAGGCCTGAATATCTTTAAAATATATTTGGCTTAAAGGTAACTCAGAAGAGTCTCCCAAATCTACCACCTCTTTCATAATGGCCAACAAAGAGTACCAAAGCTATAACTTAGTCTTTCATAGTGGCCAACCAAGAGTACCAAAGCTTTAACGTAGTCTTTGATAATGGCCAACAAAGAGTACCAAAGCTATAACTTAGTCTTTCATAGTGGCCAACCAAGAGTACCAAAGCTATAACTTAGTCTTTCATAGTGGCCAACCAAGAGTACCAAAGCTATAACTTAGTCTTTCATAGTGGCCAACCAAGAGTACCAAAGCTTTAACGTAGTCTTTGATAATGGCCAACAAAGAGTACCAAAGCTATAACTTAGTCTTTCATAGTGGCCAACCAAGAGTACCAAAGCTATAACTTAGTCTTTCATAGTGGCCAACCAAGAGTACCAAAGCTTTAACGTAGTCTTTCATAATGGCCAACCGAGAGTACCAAAGCTATAACTTAGTCTTTCATAGTGGCCAACCAAGAGTACCAAAGCTATAACTTAGTCTTTCATAATGGCCAACCAAGAGTACCAAAGCTTTAACGTAGTCTCTTGTAATGGCCAGCCAAGAGTACCAAAGCTATAACTTAGTCTCTTGTAATGGCCAGCCAAGAGTACCAAAGCTTTAACGTAGTCTCTTGTAATGGCCAGCCAAGAGTACCAAAGCTTTAACGTAGTCTCTTGTAATGGCCAGCCAAGAGTACCAAAGCTATAACGCAGTCTTTCATAATGGTCAACCAAGAGTACCAAAGCTATAATGCAGTCTTTCTTAATGGCCAACCAAGAGTACCAAGGCTATAATGTAGTCTTTCATAATGGCCAACCAAGAGTACCAAAGCTATAACGCAGTCTTTCTTAATGGCCAACCAAGAGTACCAAAGCTTTAACGTAGTCTTTGATAGTGGCCAACCAAGAGTACCAAAGCTATAACGTAGTCTTTCATGAGAACATTTTAGGAAGTAGCTTCATGAATGTGCTTGCATACAGCAAACAGAGCCTAAGAAAAAAAGAGACAAAAAAACACCTTTTCTTTAGCCCTTTTTATTTTACTAGATGTGCATTGTAGTCGATCAGAGGCGACTGCTCTAAGACTACACGGGAAGCTGAGCTTCATCTAAAACGTTACGAAAGTTCAATTAAATATGTAATATTGTATTTACATTACTTAACTCTCTTATTACAAATCAATATTTTGGGCTAGAAAGTGTTCAACTTCACGGCTAGTTGGTTCAGCATTAATTTCTCGCAGGTCGTCATAAGTGGAAGCTCGACCCATTTAAACCCATTGACGCTGTGCGTCTCTGGGTTTCAATGGCACCTCAGAATACGCTTTGTTTTCAGTGCAACAAAGCTAGACATTTATTGGACAATATGCTTTTAAAACAGCATTTCCGGACGCACGGCTTCCATGGGAGTCAGTGGCTGTGTCCGAAATGGCATACTACATGCTACTCGCATACTAATTATGACGTAAAAGTAGTAAGTAGTATGCAGTACACTACAGTTACCCGGATGATGTACTACTCTGGCGAAAATTTCTAGTATACATCCCGAGCTCACTTAGCTGACTACTGCATCCCATGATGCAACGCGGTAACCTCTAACTTGACGAAAATTTTCAAAAAACATGGCGGATGGCGACAATGGCAATGTAGTGTAGTGCACTACACGAAACGTCTCGTAATTGTACCATACTGCATACTAGCGTGTGGAGTAGTGTGCAGTACGTAGTGTATACTAGGCTAGTATGTAGTATGCAGTACGCTAGTATGCCATTTCGGACACAGCCAATGAGAGTGCTGACAGCGATTTTTGCATTGAAAAAAAATTCCGCACGTTTATTGGACAGCAGGGTTGATTTTGTGCCGCCTGGACGCCGGGCTGCTGTATATGATGATTGGAGGAACTCTTTTAAATGTCATGGCAACGAACATGACTGACAGCGTATTAAAATTTTACACCGGCGTCGGCGGAATTCAAGCTCGATCTGTGGAGTGTTGGCAGGTGAGGTCATAAGCTTCTGCTCATTTTCTCGCTATATCGCTTCTGTTTGTACATACTGTTAATAAAATTCTAAATATAGAGTTCTTGTCACTCACTATCGTTTCACATTGGTAAAGGTTGATTTTAAGCTAGGTCATAGAGAAGCTAGCAAGCTAGCAGGTTCAAAACTGTAGATGTTGCTAATGTTGTCGACCGGATTTTGGTGAAGTTCTTTGATAGTCTTTCTTATGAAGAGACTCAGAATTAAACGGCAGGGCAGATCAACGCCCAACGTTAATTTAGTTCAAAAATCAGGGAGCAAAGACCGATCATTTCACCTCTCCTGGTATGACAAAGTGAACTGGCTCTCTGGAAGTGCCTTGACTCAGAAAATGTACTGTTGGCCATTGAGAGGAAACTAGTCAAGTCTCTGAAAAAGAATCTGACAGGAATGACAGGGTAACTATTTCCTAGAAAAAGAAAGGAGGGCAGAATACGCATATAAATAACAACAAATGTAATAATTGACTAATTTTATGACGAAGGCCTAAACTGTGCCTCCCCTATTTCAAAGACCATCAGCTGCCACTAAGTGGATATATCCCATTTTCTTTCGACCTTAACACATATTCCTGAAAACCAGTGTGTGGTACTTGGACCTCAGGGAGGACAGAAATTTGTTCTGTCACATTTTTTGTCACTCATAATTTATTAGTATTATTATTATTTTTTTTACTGTTGCCTGGGATGCAGAAGAGCAGGTGTGTGGGGTCACCAAAAGGGCCTTCCCGCAGCAGCAAGAACCTCCACCACCTCTCCACCCCTCTTCATCTCTCCATCTCTCTCCAGCTCTCTCCATCTGAACATCTGAGGAGAAGTTAGGACTGAAATGGAAAAACGACGTTCCTTTGGAACACTGCTTGAGGGCAACTTTACCTCACACACAACGGAATGCATATCGTGAGGCGTGAAAAGCTGGTGACCCAGAAAGTTTGCCGCCAAATGAAAAAGAACCCCCTCTCTCCACCAACCAACCCTTCTCCAGAGCAATCGATTTTGTCTTAAGAACAATGGACTGCCACAACGAGTTAGTGAATGCCACTGGCCAGCTTAAAGAGGAGAGAGAAAGTGCCGGAATAGAGGAAATAACAAATCAATTGCACACACTAACAGCTGGCATCACAGTGGAGATGGCGTTGCCTGACGCAGCTTCGGCAGGATGAGAGATCAACTTGGTTTTCAAGGCTGGTTTCAAAGGTGAGGAGGCAAATTGGATTGTCCCCTTCAGAGCTGTCTCTTCCCAGGCAACCTCTGCGGGGATTTTGGCCTGAGCACGTTGCATCGTTCTCTGAAGCTTAAGGAAAAACTCCCTTTACAGTTTCACTCAAGCTCAGCTGTTAATAGCACCAGAATGCAGTTCAAACGTTAACAGTGGTGCATGTTGTGATGTCGGAAGATTAATCTTGATAAAGTTGCAGTACTATTCAGATAACTGGGAAGAAAGTCAATAAAATATCTAATCTCTCTCCCTCTCTCTCTTCTCTCTCTATACACACACACACACACGCACACACACACAAGTATATATATAATAATAATATTTATGTAGAGCCCAATATCACTATTTAGAGTCTCAAAGGGCTTTACATGTCTATAACAAAGTCAAATCAAAATTATATCATGCATAAGTTCCAGAAAATAGATAAGTCTTTAGTTTTGTTTTAAAGGTATTGAGAGAGTTTGCCTCTCTAACTTCTTTAGGTAGACCAGAGGAAGGGAGAGCAGTAGGAAAAGGCTCGGTTGCCAGCGAACTTCTTTTTAACTCTTGGAATAACTAATAATTCAGAATCTTGAGAGCGCAGGGTGCGAGGTGGGTTATAGGGTATAATTAAGTCAGACAGGTAGGAAGGCGCAAGCCCATGTAAAATTTTATATGTTAATAAGAGGACCTTAAAATCTGCCCTTGCATGAATTATATATATATATATAGGTTTTAATTATTAGTGTAATTATAATTATTTTAATTATTAGATATTTAATTATTTTTATATTATTATTTAATATCTATCTATCTATCTATCTATCTATCTATATATATATATATATGTATATATATATATATATATATATATATATATATTAGAGCTGTCACTATCAATTACGATTAATCACATGAGTTTGTTTAGTTAATTGTGATTAATCGCACATTTTTTATCTGCTCAAATTTTACCTTAATGAAAGACTGTTCAAGTGCAATATATCTATAAACATGAGTGGACAGATTATGCTTTATCCAAATGTATTTATTATTTTCCAGTAATTCACAGAAAACCTAGCCCACTCACAGTTTACGACAGCAGTTTACGACAGCAGTTTAACATAAGACAGTTCAAAATCAAGGTGCCAGCATTATCAGTCTACTCAATACAAATAACTTTCCCAATCACATTCATCAACACTGCCCAACAGCAGGTTGGCCATTTTAGACTTTGTGCATTTTGACCGATTTCCAATTTTAAATACTGCTCTCAGAAATTGCAGATATACCTTTCCTGTTCCTTTGCACCAAGTCAGTTGCCTAGACACACAAATCTGGTTACATTTTCGGATGATAAAGCAGCTCACTTACTGTACAATATGCCCAGGGATGGAAAACAACCTCTCACAAGGTACCGATGTGGCAGGTGACTTAGTTGGCTGGGCAGGTGACTTAGCAGGCTAACCTGGCTTTCCTTGAACTACAGGTGATTCAAAGGGTCATATTAAGATTTGCGTTAACGGTGTTCAGAAAAATTAGTGGTGTTGAAAAATCGTGTTATTACATTATTAACATGTTTTAACATTAACTTTGACATATACGTATATGAATATGTATATGCATGTGTATATAGATAAATAGATAGATAGACCTACACATAGCTACCCTCAGTCATATATTGGTCAATGGTTTGTCATTTAGTGCGACTTCAGTCTTACCGCAATGCAGACTTAATCATGACCCCCCCCCCCCCCCCTCCCGACACACACACACACACGCGCGCGCACACGCACACGCACACAACTAGTTCATCTCAACCGGGATAGTGGAGGATTTTTAAGTGTATCTGTGAAATGCAGACAGAATCAGCATAGCAGTCAGGTAATTTTCCAATGAATAGATGCCTTTTATTAGGCTGGGCTATTACCCATGTGAATTCATTCTCGGGTCAGGCTCTTTAACTCTCTGGAAAAAAAAGAATTTTGAAGAGGGAAAAAAGAGAGAAGAAAAGCATAGGCAAAATCAGAGTGGAGTTTGGACCTTTGATAGTAGTGTTCAGAGGGACACGGCTCTGAAATCTTCAGTAAGCTGACTTTTCCTTTGTCTCTCTATCACTGTATCACCTATGAGGGCTTGATCCGGGCAGGAGTGATTAGAACTGACAAGACCCTGTTTATCACGGCCCCTGCATGACCTCATCTGACCTTCTGTAGGATCCTGTGTCTAATCTGGGTGTGTTGGGGGGTGTTGGTGGTGTTGTTGGTGGTGGTGGTGGTCAGGGGGGACTGGGGAGGGCCTTTTCCAGCTTGCCAGTCTCAGCAGCAGAAGGAGTCTATCTCACACATAGAGATTGGTGGTTACGTAACTCTGTGTTATTTGGTTTCATAAAGAGTCTTCCCCTGCCGTCGCATGCCAAAGCCTGTCTCCAAGGCACATGCTGCTACACATCACAGAGTGAATGCAACATGGACAAATGTGTTTTTCTGTTATTGTGTCTGTACAACCAAAGCCATGAATAGATGTGGGAAATTATGCCGAGTTGACTGATGGATTCCCACTTCTGTCTTTTCTTCTTGGTTAAGTGATGTAAATACACCAAACATATTGAATGAAGCATTCCTTTCTGCTCAGTCAAAACAAAACACAAATATTGGGATTCTGACAATATCATTTTTAGGTGTGCACATTTTTAGGTGTTGAACAGTATAAGCCAATGCCAGCAGCTCTCTGAGGTATTAAGTTACAAAAGCCAATATGCAACATGAAGCCCTGTCTCCTCAGAATAAAATGCAGCCATACTCTATTAGGTTCTGATTGTTAACGTAATTTTCTTGGTTCCACAGTGCCCTCCCAGGGAGCTCTCCGCTGCATTCTCTCCCTTCCTCTGTCTTGTTGTTCTAACCTGCTCGTATTCCTCGCAGCCCTGGGTGTAAACCACACCAGCTCCTATTAATTAATTAATGACCTGTAACAGGCAGGGTGGCTTTACGACTAGGAGGGAAGGAGAAAGAGAGAGAGGGAGAGAAATAAAATAGAGAGGGGGATAGAACATGTTTGCCTTTGCGTAGGAGAGAGAGGGGGGAAACAAGAGAGGAGAGCTGTGAGAAAGAGGCAGATGTGAGGGAGTCATCCGCTCGTGTGTGTTTGACCATCAATCACCTGAACCATTGTGACTGTGTCTGTTATACGAGCGAGGAGCAAAGAGAGAGGGAGAGAGAGAGGGAGAGGGAGAGAGACAGAGGGGGCAGGGAGAGAGGGAGAGAAACGAGGGATAATGGCGACACATAGGCCTATGAGTCCTCCTGCGGCACTGGTGCCAATGCTGGTGAGCGTCGTGGCTGTACTGGTCTCGCACTATGTCTTCACCGTGTCTGCTCAGATCCCTGACCCAGAGGTAAGACCGACAACCATCTTTCGTCTCACAGTTCTGAGGTGTAACTGTTGCTTGGCTGGTTCTTGGCAAACAGGTTCTGCAAACGGCTCGCTGGATTTTATTACACTGCAGTTCTCAGGCATCATTCTGGACATTTCAGCTTGATGGAGTTGTAATGGCCGTTAGAATGCAGTCGTAAGTTTACGTTCAATGAGGTGTAGTGAAAATAGTTTTGAGCATAGCGAGGTCTAAGGCTTAAATTTGAACGGAAACAAAGATGCTAGGCAATCATCAATACTCATACCAGTGCATGCCCTGCAGTATTTTCATTACCAACTGGGACTTATCGAAAATGACAGTTAGAAATCACAAGACGTTTTATTTCCATACACACAAATTAGTTAGGAAAACTTCCTCAGTCCTAAATCGTATGAGAAAATAATTGTGAGGACGTAATTTAGGCAAGAGAGATGCCAACCATAACTGTAACACTGACCATTTCTGCCTTGTTTTTGGTGGATAATGGGGAGAATTACACTCCAGTACAATGGCTGTGTTTAAATTATGTGGACTGTGTTGGGGTTCAGACTGTTAGGAGATGAAAACTGAGCAAAGATTTTGCGTTTTTAAGGTATTCCACATGTAACGTTTGAATCACTTTAGTGTGAGATGCGTCTGAACCATTTAAGCAGATGCCACACTGTCGAAAGAGCAACAATGCAAAGCTGCTGGGGATTTCTGACTGTGACATTTTCCAAATCCCATCTAATCTCAAACAAGGCATGTAGCATAGCTGAAGTCAATATCACCTCTAACTGGAGGCATACTCAGATAGGTAATATCGACCGACTTTTTTTCTCTTTTTTTTCCCTATAATAAATATGATTTATTACCCTCTGATCTGTGAGTGCCGTGAACTTGTGTTTCCAGGGGATAAACGGAAGAGACTTTTGATCAGATAAAAGAGGAAAATGGAATGTCTTCTATGTCTTTCCTGATGTTAACATTCTGCAACCACATCTCAAACTGTGTTCTTCAGGGGTTACCAGCATGTTCACAGCAAAGAACAAAATGTCAAAAATAAACATTTCAGGTGGGCTTTGCTTAACATTTGCTTCTTCCAATGAGCTCACTGCAGATCCCTGTGGAGATCCCTAGTTTCATGCACCCATGCCTATATGCACTCTCATTAGAAGAAACTAAGCCCAGGTGTGTCCAATCTGCCCAGCAGGAGCCATAATGGATCTAAACTCCACCCACTTAATGACCGACATGTAGAATCAGGTATTAGATACAGGTAAAAAAAAACACCACCACCACCACCAACAAAAAAACATGTCGTATCTGCTATGTATTTTTGTCTCACTCTGTATTGAAGTAGTAGAGTCATGCATTGAAACAGTGGGCGGTGCTAGTTTGCCAGTAGCGTAGCTGAAACCAGAGATGTGTAGGGCAAGAGTAGCAAGGACCAAAACCTTTGACCTTGCTGATATTTCGAAAGCAGTGCATCTCAGGCTAACTCAGAACACGTGCTATGTTCAAGAGAAATCTGTTATCAGAAGGAAATATCGGGTGGAAATGAACACGCCAGAACAATTATGTTGTCGCATTTGTTCAAAGGGAACTTGAGCGAAAAGTAAACTGCGAATATCAGCTAAGGGCGAGAGCCCATCAGAAATCATGTTTGCTCAGCCATCACTGTTTACTAATTTCATGCCACCATGCCAGTTTTTATGACCACTGTCTATTTTCTACAAGACTCAATCTCTCAAGACTGGTTAGCAGGACACATAGCCTGTGTCTCATTCTTTAACTGTTCACTGTCAGTCTCATGAAATCTCAGATGTCAGTTGTGCAGAAAGACAGAAGGAGCGGAGGATAGGAGTGTGTGTTTTGAATCCAGATTTAATAATGGATGATTACTTTGTCTTGAATTTCAGCGAGGCATAAGTATTTGAGTCACAGCACATCACCATTGTCGTTGCTGAATCTCAGCTGTCTTACAGGATATATGGAGACCTGGGTTATTATGCACCATCAATCAGCTTTTGCCCCTGCAGGGTCTCTGTGTCAAAGTTTTATATACTTGTCAATTGTGTTTTTAATTCTTCCTTTAAAATGCTATCTCATTTGACACATTAAAATTATGTCTGGTTTTTCATTTGTATGTTCATGAAGTAACCTGACTGAATTGGAAACAAAATCAGTCACGACTGTCGATAAAGCTTTATAAATGATACCTTTATAAATGATTCGAAACAGTTTTCAGATCAAAGAAATGTTTCAGGTGTGGCAAATCCATTACCAAGATTTCTCTATGAGCCCATAGAGATTGCATCTCATCATCCAAAAATATCTCTGATTTACTTGGCTGATTAGGTCACATGTCCAGTTAAAAAATCGATCCTTTTTTGTGGATCATTTTATCGTACTTGCAGAGTAGACAGTTCACACAGAGAACTCCATTGCCAGGCAACAGAGCTCTGTCTGTCTAAAGTGTGTGAGAGCAACCTTGGTGAAGCAGTGTATTCATTTAAGGAAGAATGTCTCAGAGGAGCCTATCAAAACTCAGAAAAGAGTATTTAGATTTTCATTCAGAACGAAAGATCGGTGATGCTCTGCCTAGAAAAGCCTGAATTCTTCTTCTTCTTCTTGTTAAATAAGTAAAGATTTGTTAAATACAGGCAACTCCCGGGTAGGTTTTTTGGTGAGGTGCAGTTTATCATAAAACCTAAAGACCTCGATGACAGTCTTTTTACGCTTTTTCGTTCCAATGCCTATAAAAGCTTCCAGGATGCGTAGCAGGTGCTCCTTGCCCACCTCCCCAGTACAGAACAGTCACTGTCCTCATTAGAGTCTGTGATATGCCTGTGACCAAAAAAACCTCATTAAAGTCAAGAGTGTCACAGAGATGAAGTTGCTCAACACTGCCACCCATTTCTAAAATTTTCAGGGCTTTGAGCATAATCGTCAGAGGGAGAGAGAGAGAGAGAGAGAGGGAACAGCAGAAAATTACCCCTAACTTCTTCTTTCCCTGACCTTTAATGGTTATTTTTACATCCATTCATCCTTTTCACCTTTCTTGTTCTTTGGAGAACACACTTGTTGGTTGTGATGTGACATGGAGTTAGCCAGGCCAAACTTTAATCTATCGTGTGTCCTGGCTGTATGCAGCTCACTGTTCACCTGTGACTCTTACAGTCTTTGTTATGGGCCCACTTTAGTATTGATTACTGACAAGGAGATTCATAGGAATGTCATTCAAAATACTGGGCTGATTTGTCATGAGCTATCCGATACAGCATAATTTTTCTTGCTTTATTTAATTTTAGTCAGCTCCTAAAAACCTGTGCTGTTACTAGAGTGATTTTAATTAGATAGCCATTGATAGTGACCCTTTCTGGAACTTTCTGCAGCAACAGGGAGAGCATTTGTGAGTGTAGCATACAGTTTCCAAGTGCTATGCAACCTTATCTTTATTCTTTTAATCTCTGCACATAAGTTAAACAGCATGTTTGTAAAAAGACATATATAGAAGAGCAAAGCAATGAACAAACGTACTGCAATTTACCTACTGATTAATATTATACCATCTCTTGAATTTGGTTGTAATCTTTTATCTGATGTCACTTTCAGCCTACAAAGTGTAATTCAAAAGTTTACATAAACTGTGCATAATACATCACATGCAGTTTCCCTCAGTGGCAGTATGTATGGTTTTTAAGTGAATTAAGGAAGACAATGAAAAACTGTATGAAAATGTATGAAAATATTGTAATGCATCACAGCAATCCTAACATACTGACATAAACACTTTTCTTCAAGCTACTCATTAGAATGATAATGTCATACACAACACTGGCTGAACAGCCACTCTGATTTGTCAAGCCAAGCCACGGCATGGGGGTATGCACACCAACCTGAACAAATCGAACATGTCTAAAATCATCAATGCACACAGCGCTGTTTCACTCTTTGACCGGTTCATTGAAGTATTCTGGTTCGTTCCTCATCATTGGAGGGAGGTGATTGGACTGAAAGGCACAGCCTACCCATCAACGTCCCAGTACACGATCCCTCTCAGAAATGTTCAACGTGACAATAAACGGTAACATCCAAATAAATGTTCACAGATAGTTGGAAAGGGTCTACGGCCATGCTGCATTTTTCTTTGACTTGCTAGTGATAGTGAATGGGCTATGAAATTGGCCATCTTGTGGCAGGTGCTATTTTTCTCCACTGATGACCATGGCCATGTTTTCATGAATACAATTTTTCCTGAACATCACACTGCATTAATTACATTGGCAAGTGGGCTGTAGTCAGAGCGGCATAATGGCCTATGACTGGGGACCTTGACATGGTTCTGTTGTGCGAGCAGCACAGAGGAGCTGAAGTTTCGTTTGAGGTGGTAAGAGGTAATGAAGCATTTATGAAACCAGCTGATAACCTGACAGTGAGCCAAGGCTGAGCAGCTGCAGGTGGGGAGGGAGGATTGGGGTAGCCTGGGAGATTCTTGAAGGCTAATTGGCTCTCCCACAGCTTAATACAGGGATAAGGACAGACTCTCACTCCATACCCTCTTATGATGCTGCAGTGGGCCACACCACTGGGTCCATCGAGCTCAGCAGATCCCTTGACGTACAGAGTAAAAGATACATTGTCCATGCTCGAACAGGGACCATGGCTTTTCACTGTACTCGGCTGTACTAGGCATTGCTGTGGTGACCTTTTGAACCCTGACCCAGTTTGCACTGAGCTAGGGTTAACCTACTGGGACATGTCCAGAGACATGGGTGTGTACCCACTGAAACTCATAAATTAGAAATGACATGATGCTCAGCAACAAGCCAGAACCCAGGCCAGCTGTATGTGGAGGAGTTTTTGACCCGGAGGAGCTTCTGAGGGCTCATTTTGGATGAGGACTTTGCCCACACTACCACTAATCCCATGCACCGACTCATTGTGTTGAGGCTACTGTTCCAGTGGACTGCCCAATAGTTTGGCCACCATCTGCACGCTACAGGAAGATCTGGCTACAGCTCCTATTCTGTCCAACCCTGGAAGGGCAGATCTCTTCATCATAGCCTCAATGCAACAGACTGGAAGTTATAGCAAAAAGCCAGAGAACAGGTTGTCCCACACCTACCCCAAGGCCCCCACCGACCCAGAGAGGAACTGGAGTGTGACGGGACGGGAGCTCCTGGGTATGCCATCGGCTCTGGTCATTTCCTGTTTTTACCTTCATGGCATCAGTGCAGAGGGATTATGTGCAGCTCTCTCGACACGCAGTAACACTCAGTGTTGGTTATGTAAACACTGCTTATATCTATGAGCAGTGGCCCATGATCAGGTCTGCACTGACAGCTGTCTGAATGGAGAATGGGAAGCCTGGACAGCCCCATCATCACTGAGACTGGCCACACCCAGCTGTGACTGGAAAGAACAAATCCGCTGCAATCAATAATGCTATAAAAACTTGAGACAGCTTGGCAGAGAGCAAGCAATGCTCAAGCAGTTTCAGCAGGTCTCTCTCTCTCTCTCTCTCTCTCTCTCTCTCTTTTCCTTTTTCTGTCCCTTTCTGCACTTGATCTGAGTCTGTGCTAACCCCTTACTTTGGCCAGACTAAATACCTGCACCACATCCTCTGACTTGACCCAAAAAAACTTAATCTAACTGCACCTCTGCTCAATGAGCAACTCACCAGAGGGCAAAACCACTCACCTCCATTCACCCATGTGCTTCACTTTTAAGAAAAAACCCTGCCAGGGAATTTTACAACACACTTATCTTAGGAGTTTCTTTACTTCACTCCATGTAGCCTTTTGCCTCTGGAGACCACAGAGCTCTTTATAGAGGGCAAAGAAGAAGTCAGTGGCTTGATTAGTTCTAAACTCCATTAGGACCAGCAGGCATACCCAGAGCTGGCATTCATTTTGGAATGGCCACAGACAGGGCGAGGCAGCTCACATGACCTGCCATCAACTTATCCAGACCCCTTGCTAGGACACAAGACCTGAGAGGTGCCTGGCTAGACACAAGACCCGAGAGACTCGGTCATAAAAGTCTTTAGCTGAGCAGTAGAATTGCTACAAGTAGTAAAGTTATTAGTTTAGACTAAATTTTCCTAGTAGCAAGGTGGTAGCATCACTTTTTTTGAAATCTAGTATGTTTTCAGAAGTGAATCTATTTATTGAAGTCTCTGGGTAGCACTGACAAAAGCTATGTGTTTTCATTTTCCCAGTTTATATACATACATATACACACATACATACATACATACATACACACACACACTCACACACACACACACACACACACACACACACACACACACACACATATATATATATATATATATATATATATATATATATATCAGTGAAGTTGTATGTATATTCTGTGTTGGTTGATTGGAGCTCTTACTTCTGAAATGTCATTTTCACATTTTCAGTTTCATAATGTGTTCAGTCCAAAAAACTCAACCCTGTTAAAAAATAGCAAATCGCCTACTGGGTGTTACTGTGTGCCTGGTTTGTCTAAATCTTTTGAACACTATGGAAATCCATCTTGTTTGGCTCAAGGGTCTGGTGTAATCCCACAGCTAATACCCATACAGCAATGAGAAGAGTTCAGACTGACCTATATGAAATTCCAATGCTGTGATCTGAAACAGCCGAACCCAACTGTCAGACTGTATAAATAAAAGACTATGATTATTTCAATTCATAACTGCAATCAGCCTGAACTTAACATGAGGTAGCTTGCATTAACTTGACATTTTATCCACAATAAAAAAATTGAATTTAATGAAAAAAAAAAAAACTTTTTCTTTGGCAAATGTTTGAAAACATCTCTAAATATTCCAATGTCATAAGTAAATCTGTGTAATTTGTAAGGGAGGTGTACAGTCCAGGAATCTGAAAGACTTTCTGCAGACTCTAACCCTTAAGCAGAGCAACGTGACATGACAACCGTCAACATGAGTGGGGATTAGCGTGGCACAAATGCCTCGCCATGTAATTGGTTTTTTGCACAAGTTCAAAATAAAACGCTGTATGTGCTAAAAGCTTCAGTCAAAATGACTCAGCATGTCCACTATGCTCTATTTAAGGACTGAATCCTCCATCAACCAAAAGCAGGCACTACTTTATACTACACCAGGTGTCGTTGTCCATTGTGCAATTTTATATTAATCCCTGTAGTAAAATGCAACAGTGAGACTGTTTTATCTCTATACCAAACGTGAACCAAAATGAATTTAATTTAGATATTTTGACATGTGTAAAGTCTACAGAACAACAACATAAGAAAATGTTACTTGACATAATCAGATTTTTTACTGTATTTTGCAGACATATTTTCTGTGTGAATTCAAGGAGACACTTCAATTAGAAACAGCTTACAGGAGTAGACAGGACACAGGAGTAGACACTACATTGAAAGTAAATGTATAAAAAAAAATATTAACTGTAAAGGTGTGTATATGAATGTGATAAATATTATAAAGGGGAACAAATGGAGGAGCATTCTCTGCCAAGACAGGCAGGAATCTTGTCTCTGTTCAGCATTGCTACAGACAACTATCTGACCTATCAAGACAGGGGAGAAGAACACCTGCAGAAAGAGAAAAAGAGAGAGAGAGAGAGAGAGGGGTGGGGGGGATTGGAGGTGGAGAGAAAGCCCAATAAGTGGACTATTGTTTTCCATTCCTCGTGTGAAATAGACCCTCTTAGCAGAGATGACTGCTCAGCCAGTTCTATAGTAGTCTCCCTTCCAAAACACAAAGCATTTTCTGCCAACGAGTGCCATTACACTATTTACTCTTTCTTTCTTTTTCTTTCTTTCTCTCTCTCTCTCTTTCTTTCTTTCTTTCTTGTAATTTGAGATTAGATATGTTTGCATTTGCATCGTTCAGTGATGTAGGTCAGAAGTTGTCTCATGTTGGAAGATAAGACTTAAGATTTTCTCACCATCTTAACATTACTGTCCAGACCAGCAGAGGACTGTGTTAGGCAGGCACAGTGTACTGGACAGGCATAGCCGAGGGCCAGAAGCATTTCCCTGCCTAGCATCATGTGATTTGATTTAAAAACTCAATAGTAATCAACTTTCTGCTGAGGACAGATCTAGTGTGTCTAAGGATCTATTTATAAAATGGACAAAATATAACATTTTATCTTTAAAATGCAACAAAAAATCAGTTCCACCCTCTCATTTTCTTACAGTGATGATGGTGTAAATAGTTATATGGTATTCCCAGAACCCAAAACCTTTACTTGACTCTTTCTGATTGAAAATTACCCTTTTTGGGGGAATGATATTGTTTATTGTCTCAATCAGTGTCTTCTGATTTCTCTGCTGAATCACACAGAAACTGAAGAAAATGAGAAAATGAAGTTGTCATAGATATGTTAATGAATAAGGCTAATGATATGTAGTTAGAGGCCATGAAAGTTTCAGTTTTGACAGTTATCATACCATTTGAGCATCAGTGTTAGTATAATATGGGCAGAGTTATAGACATTCACATGTAGTCTCTCTGCAGACACTTTTGTACAAAGCCACTTACAAAAGAGCAGAGTCTTAAAACAGCACCTCTTGGTATACAAGAGCTAGCCCCAAGAATCCAGGACCATGAATGACTTAAGTGCTATGTTGTATGTCTGTATGTAAGTGTGTGTGTGTCTGTGTGTGTGTGTGTGTTTGTGTACACAAACTAGTAAAAGTGAAATTAGCGGCTGGCATGTGAAAGAAGTGAGTTTGGAGGTGTATTTTGAATGTATCCAGTTGATACTGTATATCACTACAGACTGCTGACCTAAAGAGAATGGTATGCATTTTCAGATAATCACTGAGTCCCTGCTGTGTTGGTTTGCCCATTGCTTTAAATGCACACTCAGCCCTAAGCTGCTGTGAAACCTCCACACTGCTGTGTGTGTGTGTGTGTGTGTGTGTGTTATAAGAGCCCCCTTCACACATTTAGGAAGATCCCTTTGATTGATTCTTCACAGCAGAGCTTCATGAAGGTGCACACATAGAGCATTGGATTCCTGAAATTGGATTTCCCAGCAAGCAAATATGTACAAGCAAGGTGTCTATCTCCTTGGATTTTGTTTGTCTCGTAGCCTCATTATCACATTTGATGTATACTGACATGCTTTTTCCCTCATGTTGTGTAAAGGGTTTTTTCTTTGTTTGTTTGTTTTTTTCTGCACCACTGGATACTGCAGCGGCAGTTATCATGTGGCAACTGTGTTGGCCTTGTTGCTTTTTTTTCTATCATGGATGAGTCACTCTTTTTGTGCCTCATTTAATCAGAGCAGTATATCCTTTCTCTAATCATGTCTATTGTCATTGTTCTGTGGCGGACTGCCCCTGCTCAGAGGCTCATAATAACACATGGCTTTCTGTTGCTCTAATGTTTTCTTCTACTGATTTTTTTTTTTTTTTTTTTGTATCACCTTACAATTTCAATGAGCTATAGCTTCCAGGAGAAAAGGTATTCTTTTTTTTACTCTCTGTTTTCTGTTTTTTCTCTGGAACTTCTGAGAGAAGAGTGATCATCAGAGAGACCTCATCAATGTCATCAGTAGATTTCCTGGCATGTTATGAGGGGTATTACTCAGCACTGGTTTTTGACATTATTATATGTCAAAACATACACTATAACTTTGGATTATGGGGCCAAAGACCAACTGTCATAGCAGAAGTGTTGTTGTGTTGATCATTGTTCAGACCATCCCAACTATTAGCACTGCCTCTTCTCTTGCACTTTTGTCCCGCCGCGGTCCGTTAGCCGCGGTCCGTTAGCCCTGGTCTGTTATCCCTGGTCTGTTAGCCCTGGTCCGTTAGCCCTGGTCCGTTAGCCCTGGTCTGTTATCCCTGGTCTGTTAGCCCTGGTCCGTTAGCCCTGGTCCGTTAGCCCTGGTCTGTTATCCCTGGTCTGTTAGCCCTGGTCCGTTAGCCCTGGTCTGTTAGCCCTGTTTCTGTCTCTATCTGTCTCTTCACTCTCTTACTTCCTTCAGCTTTTCGTGCACTTGTGTCTGCTCTGATACTGACAGAACTTAGGCCACAGTCAGCCCCTTAATGCTTGCTTTGTATTCTGCTTCTCTAGGAAGTCACTTCAGATAAAAGCATCTGCTAGATGAATAAATGTAAATGTAAATAAATTGTAATTTCTGGTGGTGTTGCTGCTGATGTCAGGACATCCTTGTTGACCTCATGATGACTGACTGAATACTTCATAGAGATGTTGTCAGGCATTTAATAATTGTATTTATTTGCTAGTGTGAATTTTCCTCATGCTTGACCTCAATTTCTTGAGTACACTGAGATCTTCAGTAATATCTGCATTAAATCATAATAATGTCTGTATCAACAGAAACTTTGTGGTGGCCATTTTCTTAACTACATAGAAAATGAAATGCATAATATTACCACTGACCTAATTTTGAAAGAAATGACTTTTAAATGTTTACGACCATCCTGTGGATCGTTAAAAAGCACTGGATGGCCTCACTGTCTCACATTGTCATCAAAACAGAGTTCATCATTATTTATGCTTCCTATGTCCTATCTCAGCTTCTCCCCACAGCCCCACCAAAGAAACCAGATCCAGTCACTTCAGAGACTGTGGTGTTTTGGGGTCTCCGGTTATGGCAAGTCGTGGGAATCTTTGCCATGTTTGTTCTGGCAGTCGGTAGGTTAAGCAAAGCCTTGTCAACATGTGTTGGTTAAAAGTTGTCTTTTTCCAAGCAGTAAAACTATAAGCTCTATTTGATGTTTATGTAATGAGGAATGATTGGGAAGCATTTATTGGGATACAGAAAGATGTCTTGAACAAGCAAGGACAGGGGTTACTGCAGATATCTCTTCTTGGAAAAGAAAAAAAAAAATCAAACGTGACCTCTCCCTGCCTCGTCCTCTCATTTCACAGTAATCACGCTTTGCTGCATCTTCAAATGCCGAATTCCCCGAACAAAGAAAGAGATCGAGGCACGACATGCCCAAAGGCAGGCAGCAAAAAAATATGCCAACACGCTGGAAACAGTCCCCCCTCTGAGTGAGCTCACGGAGATACCAGGAGGTAAGAGCTACAGCATGTGTTTTTTACCTAATGACGACACAACGTGACTCATATCTAATATCTTTACAAGAATAGTCCACAAGTAATTTTCAGTTCCTCTAAAGCAACAAGTCAGTTTTGCCCTTTAAGTCATTAGTTGGCAGCTGGGGTTTGTTGATGTTTGACCTTGAGAATTTGCTAGTTTAATGGTTTGAAGGTCACCAAGGGCAAACTGTCAACTGATGCGTCACGTGACAGGTTGTACACTGTTGACTCATACCTGTGTGTTACCTTATAATAACCATGGCGCTGTCTAAAATGGTATTAAGCATGCTTTATCAGTATGAAGGTTTGGTATGTGATAAAGCTATAGAAAATTAAACGTTAAAAAACAAAAACACCGTGTTGTCATACCGTGTAAAAACAAATATTAACAAATATTAACAAATGTAAACAAACGAAAGTAATGGTCCAGAAGGGTACACACTCTGTGAATGAAAAAAAAAACAGTTAAGTTGAACAGATGAGTGAGGCATGTGTGGTTTGTATTTCGTATAATATTATGTGAGTTATGGTGTGTCATTCATATTTGATTGATAGCACTACATCCAATTTTGCCTCATTTGGGAATGTAAATTAGGATACTAAACAGTTTTCACTGTTTTGTAGAATCATTGGAATATTACTGCTGACCACAAAGAAATGCACGTAGGCATACAGTATGTAGAGCCCTATTTCAGACACAATTCATGGTACTAGCAGAGCGAGGATTCCCAAACCTCCTGCCACTTAACATTTAATACATATAAAAACATCATTAGTAATCTGCTCATATGCCACGAATAATGAATTTCCTTCGGGTTTTCCTTAGTATATAAGCCTTTGTTTCCTATCAATTTCTGTGGATAAAACATTCGTTTTTCCTGGTAGTCTCAATCGAAGATCAGCAGCCACAGTATGACATGAGTTTTGAGGATTTTGATTGGAATTCACAGAACCTTAAACACAGTTTCCCCCAAATGGAGTTTGAGTTTAACCAAACAACCCGTGGGACTGGGTTTAGACTCATCCCAAACAACACAGCTCCATACCATCCGAGCAGAATCTTACAGCACAGAATCAAAGTTTGTAAGTCTTCTTGATGACTGTCCTTGTCCTTTCCTTTTCATCTGCTTTCTCCTTTTTCTCTTCCTTCCTTCCCTCATTCCTTCCTTCCTTTCAAATCGTAGCCATGCCTGACACAACAGCCCTACAGACAGTCTCTGAGCAGGTGCAGGCAAGGGGTGGAGCCCAGCTGCCTGTCTTGAGGGAGGAGGAGGAGCCACTCACCAATCCCTCTGCTCAAACTGAGCGTGGTTAACTCTGCCCTCCTTTACTGTCACTCTTTTTCACTCTTCTTCACCTACTTCCTCTTCCTTTGTCCACTTTAATCAGCTTGGTAGAAAAGATTTAAATGATGTCATTCTTGTGTCAGGTAAACTGGAAAATTAAAGTTTTGTTACAGGTAAATTGGAGGAGTATTTCCATTTGTTCAGTTCAAATGGAGAAAAATATTAAAAAAATATATAATATATATATATTATATATAAATTAAATATATATTAAAAAAAAAGACATATGTAACAGGGAAAGCAATGCAAGCTGCATGTGTTGACAGTGTGTCCCTCACTACTCCTTAAATTAATTTGTATGCTCTGTCATTCGTCTCTGATGTGTTAATGTATTATCTATATGGTGAACGTACATCTAATAAACATGTTTTCATCATTCACATACATGGGTGAAAAGCAATAAGTGGAGTGTGTTGGATGCCCATCCACTATGAAATACATCAGCCTAATTGGCCAACAATGCACATGTGTGACAATTACTGCCATGCAACCCTTGACGGTCAACTTTTACTGTTTGGATTTAGGTTTCGTATGCCCAGTAGTAACACCCACTAATTCCTTGTAAATATCTGAGACACAGCAGATTGCGAATATGGTATGTGTAGTGTGAAAAACATCACCCATGACTTTACAGACCTTATATCAAGTCCCATGTAGCTGCTGCTGATTGGTTGGCCATGACTTCCTGACCAATCAGACGTGAGATCAAGTCGTTCTGTTGGAGGACTGGGATGCATATTTATAGTCTGTTCATTATGTTCCATGTAGTCATGGTTGGCCAGGCATTGTCTGACAGACTGTGAATGAGTAAGAAAATAGCCAAATTATTGGGCTTATGACCATATTACAGACATAATGAAACGCCTGGCTAGAGCATGATAAACTTCCTGGAAAAAAATAGGCAGTGAACTGTTAGGTTTAGGAACATTTTATTTTCTTGTGTAAGGAGACCCTCACTAAGGCATAATGAGGTATTGTTTATTATGAGAAAAAATTAGACAGTGCATCAGAAACAGTGCATACTATAGCATGCTTTCTGCATTTCTAAAAGACCTTGAACTAAATTCAACTAAACCCCCCCCCCCCCCCCCCCCAAAAAAAAAAAACAGTGCCCCATGTTCTCTAAACGCTTATATCCTCAATTAACGGTTTTTCATGTCAATCTTAAAAATTCCAGTGTGGCCGTTTAGGGTAAAAAGTGGCCCATGTTTGTCCCTGTTCCTTCATGTTTACTGACTGCATGCTTGATGAATTTGCTCTGCACCCAGGAGACACGCCACAGATTCTTTGGCAAATATGTAAAAGATGTCAGTGGGCATATCTGACATGACCGCTTGCATATTAATTAGGTTATCCATGAACAATACCATTTTACCGTGTGTAGAGCAAACTTGGGTGTAACTTGCTGACAACTTAATAAGTGGAGAAATGAATGTCCCAGGACTGGACAGGACAAATGACAATCTTTGGGTTCAGTATACTGTAAAATATTGTACTACGTGTGCTATACATAAAAAAAAGTTTTGTTTTTTTCCTGTCAGTTTTTTGTCAGTCATTTCTGTTGTGTTCCACACATGACTGAAAGAGAAAGGTCTGTCTTTTTAATGAAAGGACTTGCTCCTCCTAAGCTTAAAGACTAATAAGATTTCTGCTTGTACATGTTCAAGCTTTCACTGAGAATTTCTAGCATCTGAGGGTTATTGGTGATCTTTGGAACTAGTCTCCAGAGCCATGGTGTTATTCACATGAAATTCATTGCATGTTTACTCAAACCTCCCTTCTTCTCTCTCTCTCTCTCTCTCTCTCTCTCTCTCTTTAGCTTGCTTTCATAGACATATCATAAAGAGGCAAATTATTATCATCTTAAAGAACAGAGAGCTAAAAACTATATGAAAAAGTTTATGGTAAATAAAATACATTTTCAGGAAAGTTCCAACCCAAGAACAAAGCACTCAGATACCAAGCACATTTAATGGAGAAAGTGAAGACACAGACTTTCCATTTTATGAATTTAGCCCAGGGTGACCTTGGCCATTAAATGTTTTTGTTTTGTTTGTTTGCAGTTCATTTCTATGGTGTTCTTTTCCTTTGGTTTGTCACTTCAGAAGTTTCTTACTAAAGGAATGGTTTCATGTCCTACTGTCCATCAAGCTCTTTTTTTTTTTGGTGTTTTTTTCATTTGGGCACCAACCCTGAATACGCTTGAAACGCTCTTTGGAACTACCTACAGAGGATTTGTCTTTAAGAGCAGTGTAAATGCAGGGTCAGAGCTAGGGATTGTGGAGCCTGGGAACAGACAATATGATGACTATACATCAGTAGCATATGCTTGACTGAACTGTGTTAGGAAGGGGGAGGATTTCAGGTCAAAAGCAATATAGTTTGAAGGTAAATCATATATGTGTGAATAAGGCTTTGTAATATGCGAAGGAACATAATTCCTTCTGACTTAAGATGCATGCCTGAAGGGGTTCACTGGCCTGAGCAAGTAAACTAGATCTTTAGGGGTCCATTTTCCACACCTGGGCTGAAATTAGGACAAGTTGATAAAAATAGCAAAGTAACAAGAAACAGCGATAAGTGGATTAGGCTCCTGAAATAGGTTGCATTTCCCTAATGAAACAAATACAGAAGAACCTCCTTGGTAATATATATTGCTACATACTGTATTACTAATGTGAGACAAGTACATGGGATATGTCAATGTCTATGCTGCAGTAGATATAAAAATGTACTGCTTAGACTGTTAAAACCAAGTGTTGTTGCATAGACAAATGTCAATATTTCATGCTTTTTTCTTTTTTTTTTCTTTTGGTGAAAAACGTCAGTATTTGACATAGTTGTAATTCTATGCTCTTTCCATTAGAGGCTCTTTCTTTTTTTCCCCTTTCTCAGTTCACAGTTTCACCTAAATCATCTCTCAGATGAACTTTTATTTAAAAATGCTACAAACAAGGGTTGCATTGAAAAAAACAAACAAACAAAAAAACAGGTAAGGTCAGGGTTTGGGTTGAAGTCAAGGATAGTGTTAGTCAAGGATAAATAATGTATCACTGTTGCCACTATTACTTCTTCTATTACCACTAAAATCATTAGTGCTACTACTACAATCATAACAAATAGATTTTAATAGATATATGTGTTTCAAGAAATTCACGGTAGCAGTGAAGAAAAAAAATAGAATTGTAACCAATAAAAACAAGATGAACAGGATAAAAAAAAAAAAAAACAATAAGAAACTCATGGTCACAATACAGAAAGAGACCTTTAAATGATAGAAGAGCATCAGTGTGTCAAAAGATGAGATGGAGACACAATGCAACATGTTGTGGTAGGAATGATGATGAGCTGTGTGAGGGAGGGTCAGTGTGTCATGTAAGGGGAAAGAATAATGCAAGTGAGAGTTATGCAGCAAAGAATGAGAAACATTAACTGAAATACGGGCTGGCTATGGGTAAGTGATGTATCAAATTTTTAAAAGTACGATATGAACTTATGTGCCAAATATTAACATTTGATGCCTGATTCATGAGATCAGGTTGTAAAGTTATTATAAATTGTTAAGTAGTTACGCTTGTAAGTTATTATTTGAGTGAAATACAAGAAGGACGATTAGTAAAAGTTGAATGAGCAGCATCAGGTCACTGTTGCTAGGTGATTGTTTCATTATTTATAGAGAAAAAGACTTCTCCAGAAATATAACTTCTCCACTAAAAATGAACAAAAAAGAACTTTGTATTCCAGAGTACATGTTGGTTCTTTGACAGAAAAGAAAACAATGACTGAATTTCTGTTTTTTATTCCCTGAAACATCATGCTAAAGACAAACCATTTTAATATAACAACATAAGTGTTCTGATCCCCTCCCCCAGAAATCTGTCAACGCAGCCCAATTTTTTTTTTCACCTCTATTGACCGACCATTTGTTTTACATTCATTTCAAATGAAGGTTATCCATGTAACACATCAATAAAATGTGGAGAGTCAGCGATAAAGAGACCTTCTGCTGATGTAGCTTGTCTATTCTCGACCATACGTAGGTGTCAGGCAAAAAGCAAAAAATCACATAAGCCTATGTCCTACCATGATGACTGATTCAAGAGACTGTTATGCTGAGAAAAATATATGTGTTCTATTATCTTCAGGGCCTGTATTCATAAGGTCAGGGACTCAGGCAAAAGAGTGCCTTGAATCCCTTCTGTTCTGTACAACAACCATGTGTACAGGAAAAAAAAGAAAAATGTAAAACACGAACATGTTAGCTAGAGTATGTAAGTACAAAGAGGTCACAGAGGGGTCGTATAATCAGAGAGAAATGGATGTGCAGAGAACATGCGAGGGAAGCGGGAGTGTGTTTTTGCCGATCCTTTCCACTTAGACGTAGGGGGATAACAGATAGAGGGAATGTGAAATTGGGGCTTTTGGAGGAACTTCTGTGTTGGTGGAGAGAGAGGGTTTAGATTCAGTGGGAAGGTAGGAGTGATGGTTGAAAAGCAAACAGAAAATGACCTTTAACCCTTCTGTCTCTTTAGACAGTTTGTAGCAGGACTACAATAGACGTCTCAGTTCACCTCAAAGAATAACCAGTAGGCACCGGAAGTGTTGACAGAATCTAAACAGAAATGGGCAATAGCTCGATTTTGAGCAAGTGTGATGGAGAAGTAAAGCAAAAGAGAGAGAAGAACAATAACAACAACAATATGTGTGTGTGTGTGTGTGTGTGTGTGTGTAGTGTAGTGTGTTTTTTTTTGGGGGGGGGGGGGGGCGGGGAAGCATAGACAAGAAGGGGTTTTAGCACAGAGAAACAGTCATCAGCAATCCATTACATTAAAATGCAGTGCTAAATTTTGGACCAAGCACACAGTCATTAAGGTATTCAGACTTCCCTCATGTCTGCCAACTATTTATTTCATGATTAGTCAAAATACTGGGTGAGTGAATTGAATGTTAATTTAAACAACCTCATTAAGCACTTGATTGCATCTCTCTAATCAAGCACATAAAAAGAAAAAAGAAAAAAAAAGAAAGAAATGCAAGGAACAACAGAACGAAAAAAAAAAAAAAATCAGTGTAGCAGAACAGCATTTCAACTGCCCACATACACTTGGTTGGTTTTATTTGTGTACTTAATATTTGACCTGGTCATTCTGTCATTAATCATTTGGTTAAGATGTGGACAGATGGCTGATTGGCTGGCGTACCGAGTTAAGCCACTGTCAAATAGGGGCTGACTGCGACTAAAAATCCAGGGGGAACAGAGTTTGCTGTGTTCTTTGAGCAGATGAGCTAGCCAGGGTCCCTCCCCTCCTGTCAGACTCCTGTGGCTGTAGGTGCAGTCCAGTGACTAGCACTTTCCTGCAAGGATGTTACGTCACTTGATGTGCTGCACAACTCGTGGCATTGGAGAAACAACTGATTAGTGACATGTATCAGAGGAACCCATCACGGGCTTCACTCCGCTTCAGCTGAGGTGGTAGCCGTGTGAGGAGAGACCAGCAGGTTTGTGAGAAGTTGTACATTCCAAATTGGGGAGAAAAGAGGGGAAAAAAATAAATGCAGGTTTGAATCCCAGCAATATTGTGGACTAAACTGAACCTTGGAAAGAACCATTGGATCTGGAAACATCAGTTGGCTGTGATAATCTCCACATCCTTGGCAAAGCTGAGAAGACACTTAGCATCAATGCCAAATTATAAGCAAAGAGCACAAATTTTCAAATCATGGTCACAACAGTGGCATGACAGGCCCACTGGTGGACTGCATGTGTAAATACCTACTGTGCTGCTGCCTGGGTGGATCTTGTAGCATACAAATTCTGAGGGTGTGAGTGAGACAGAGTTCTTTCTCCATTATTGCAGCACAGTGACTGCTAGCATCCAAAGGACTTCAATAGAGTTACAGGCAAATCTAAGGGAGATTGCATGGAGCTCCACACTATCCCATGGATACATTTTGAACTGGATAAGTGAAGAGGTCAGTCAATTCTAAAAAGTTTTTGAGGACAGATGTACCGCTCTTCACCCTCCTAGACAGATGCAAATGTTGTGTTGTGACATCGTCAGAGAATCTACTGTCTGAGTTTAAGTCTGGGGTGCGATACACATGACATAGTAATCAGTCAATTACTAAAATACGAAATCCATTCCAGTCATATCAACATGTAATCCATCGAAAATTGGTGCGAAGAGAATTCTCATTAAACTTATATCATCAACAGCAGGTACATCAGAGCTATTAAGATCTTCTTAACATTACTCAAAAGAGTAAAACACCCACTCAATGACATTCCCTCACAGGAGTCTCTTTTTGATAACCTAATCCAGATTGCTGAAACATTCTCTAAAAAGTCGGCCTAGTGGGAACTAAACTGTCATGACATCACCTGGTAAAAGATAAGGTCCTCACACAATGTCAGAGATCTCCCTTCTTCTAGAACCGTCTATGATGGACGAGATCTAATTATGCACTCGTTCGTGTAGTTCAGGATGTTTGATGGAATTGAGTTAGTATTATCTATCATAAAAAAAGCCACTGCTGAGGCAAAGGTTTTGTTGTGTCTAAAATTCCCAGGATGAACCTTATTGTTGCTTTTCAGTCACAAATCTCTCTGAAAATTCTTGTTCAATAAAATGCCAGTGCAGTGCTCAGTTTGAGAGACAAAGACAAACCTAAGAATTTCCATGGTTAGGATGGAGAGATTCTCTGCAAATTAGTCGAAATAAAATATGGATGGAGTAAGACGTTTGTTTGTCTCAGTGATCAAATCAACAGTTTGGGCAATGGAACTCCAGTAAGCAATTTAATTATTTCTCTACCAGTGCTGTGCAGTTGTTTAGGGCCAATCTCAATGTTTGGAATGATAAATGCCATCAGTGGGGCTTGTTCATGGCTTCATATAGACATTCAATGCCTGTGTTCTTTTAAGCAACAAGAGGATGTTTGTATTCCATGTGTCTCAAATTGTCCTGAGGATATGTTGAAACCATGGGGGAGACAAACAGTCAGACGAACAAGAATACAATTTCCAACAGGAAAAAAAAGACAATAAGTCCGTTAAAAAACATCTCCTGTGAAAACAGAGGTAGACACATCTGCTTCTGGCATAGTCTCACTAAAATCAGGGGGACTGTGTGTTAACTTAGTGATACAGACATTTGTCCACAAATTGCAATTAGTTATAGGTGAATAACAATGTCATTTTACATCAAAATGTGCTGTATAATAATTCTCTTTTTTTCCCCAGTTCTTTTCATATCTCTCTTCTCTGTTTTTGTGTTCTCCTGTTGTGCTGTGAGGTGCTAAGAGGTATAAAAGAATCAAAAAAGATATAAAAGAATCAAAAGCTGTTTTTCATGTCTTATTTCTTTTCTTGTTTTACTGTGCATTATAATGATTCTGTGAAGAAGCAACATTTTACTCATTACCTTTTTAAATAGAATTCTGCTCAGACTATTTGCATGTCAAACAGTACTTCTGGACATTCATTTAAATTACAGTACGGTAATGGGAAAAATCAAAGATTAACTGTAAGGACTTGAAGTATATGTCTGACACAGTAAATCTTGCCTACTGAAGGTGCTGTCAGAGGTATGGAGTGAACTGTGGATTTAAGGACTGGTTTATCTCCTTCCTGCTTAAACACACAAAAAAAGAGAGATGCTTTATGGAGGAAAAAAGGAGTGAATTTATAAGATCACAAGTGTACTGGAGCACCACATGTTATAATTCTGAAGCATGGTGAATACAGAGAAATGGGTTGACATGGATCATGAATAAATTTGAGTATGAATAAATAAACTCCAGAGTACACCAAGGATCTCGCATGAATTTTCAGACCCTCTTGTGATTACAGAGTGTACCCAAATGACCGGGTTTCCAATCGAATAAAATTGTCATTTAACTTGTTGCTACTGAAAACAAAACAGAAAAATTTGTCACTGACAGTCAGAACCTCTCTGAATCACATCAGCTTGCCGAAATGCAACAAGAATTAAATACCGTCTCCCAGCGTCGCTATGCAAGTTTCAGATCAGAACTTTAACTTTTCATGTGACATGCTGATAAGATACTAGAAGCTTTAGCAATGGCAGTGACAATTGTAGAGGTAAATGAAACATAACGCTATAACTTTTTGTGAATCTGTACATAAGTTGCGTGTAATTTTTAATTTTAATTCCTTAATAGACAATGCTGTGTTTTCTCTGTCTAGCTGCTAAACCTGAAGAGAACACAGAAGTTCCAACAGTTGCTGCAAAGGTGGATGCTGAAAAGGGTGACAAGAAAAAAGAAGGAGCGAAAAAGGAGGGAAAGGGTGCAAAAGAGGGAAAAGGAGAAGATAAAGGTGAATCGAGTAAGAAGAAAGGGGAAAAAGGTGAATCAAAGAAAGAGGACTCGGGTGGAGGAAAAGGAAAGAAAGCTGGCGAGAAGGGAGGAGGTGAAGAAAAAGGAGGCGGCAAAGGTGGAGCCAAGGGCGGAGCAAAGAAAGCGACAAAAAAATGAAAACTTAATCAGCGGAATCTTCTGTGCTAAAGTTTTATTAAAGACTTTTTTTGTACCAAATGAATTTTTTTTACATTTTTTTCCAAGTCATTTTTGTACTATATTTCAAATTGGTTAATAAAAGAATGATTAATATATGCATCAATCTTATTTCTGGACTACTGTGTGCGCATTTGTAATTAATTAATTAAGAAGAAAAAACTTAAGGCATGTTTGTTCTTTTGCAATTGCTACAGGAAGTTTCTCACTGAAACTCCTTACTCGGGACTGGGATATGAGGTCAGTCTCGTCCTACATGGAGTGGTTATGCAACTTTAACTGCCGTGAAACCACGTAAAACCATAGCTTTTTTTCTCTTTCCACAGGCAAAGGTACAGATCAAACAACACTTTATAGAACACATATAAATTTAATTCAACATTAAATAATTTAGCAGTCACTACGATCTCTCTAATTAATGACAACAAAAACAAGCTCATTTTAAGATTTTTTCATTTATTCAGTATTCACAATACAATATTCAACACTAATTAATACAGCAATGTTTTTCCTTATAAAACAAAATTTAACAATTTATGTAACATTGACATGAGATATCAGAAGATATAGACACAGCCTAGGCTGCCTCCCTATTATAAAACTATATCAAAATTTTTCACATACCTGGAACAAAGCAATTTATAAACTTTATCAGATCATAGATATGTCTGTATACATATTTTTATCTGACAATATGTAAATATTTGATTGAGAATGACAGAAAAACAATATGTAAAATAAAGCTGTTTACACCGATAAAAAAAGGGAAAAATATGTTATAAAATGACAAGCAAGTATCGGCATAAAGAACACGACAGTGGGGTGTGGATGAGTAACCTTTTCTTTGATCTAGCTCTATTAATTCAACCTATATGCTATTTAATGATTTACTTGTTTGAAAATTCAAAAGTAATTTCCTGACACAGCACAAGTTAGACTGTTTACTGCTTGAACAATAGGAGCATTGATTAATTCAGTTATTAGGTTATATTTTGGGATTTGGGATATTTTCTAAATTATCCCAGATAGATAACTAGATACTGAGCAGATTTTAACAGTGTTAAATCAATGAATTTGTTGCATATTTGATTGGTGACTGTTGATTGGTCACTGGATGTTTATTATGTCCGCATAATGACCAATGAGTAACGACTGTTAAAATCAACCAACTTCGGAACTAGCAACAGAATGTTTGCCTTAGCAACAGTCAGAAATTAACCAACAATGATAGGTCTGGCTTAGCAACAGGGAGAGTGGAGCCAACAGCCAGAGGTTTGGAACAACCTTTCATGCCAGAAGCTGGAAATATACAAAGCGCCTTAATAAAGTAAAATTTACAACATTTTCAGAAAGAATGTTTTGCACGTGTACCTGTGGAATAGGCAAACAATATGCAGCGAGTCGACTGTCAGACCACAGGTCCCCTCAGGGCTGTTAAAACCCCTCCATTTCACCTCAAGTTTACCTCACTGTCAGTGCTCACTTCCTAACAATTGACCAGTCTGCTGACACATGAACCCTCTTACATATGGACTGTATACAAACAGCTAAAATGACTTACAAATGGCTGAACACATCGCGGCTTGTAAAGTGCAGATACAAACACTAGTACAAAACATAAAAAAAGATCATTCCATTTTTTCTGCAGACGCCACCTAAATTCCTGACTTCAGTGAGGATAAGAGATGAACAGATTAGTCGTGTCAGAATTATTACATTTGTGGGGACTCGACTGAAGCTGGTGTCCCATTTGTTTGTTCTTGAGATGTGCACTGGAATTTGCAAAAATAAAATCTGATAGTCACTCTACACATGCTGTTCCATGGAAACAACCCCCCCCCCCCATCAGAAAGTGCTTAAAATCATTTGTTTTCCAAACTGAATCTCTTATAGCTATGAGAAACACCCTATTACTTGGACCAAAGATCTTAAAAAAAATGCTTTATCACCACTGGGTAAAGGAACAAAGCTTTTCATTTTGGAAACCACCACATATTTGGCATCTAATAGAGAACATTTTTTTTTTCTCAAAGGAGAACATAAAAAAAAAAAAAACAGTGAGTGCTAAAGAGATATCGAGGTATCGTTCCTGAAGAAGTAAAACCCACAGCCTGTACACTGCTGTATAGTCAAACTGTTAACTTTGCACGTATGGTACATCTCAGCCTTCAAAACACGCGGGATCACACCCCTGAACAACAACAACAAAAAATCAAAACAATTCCCTTCATAGCTACATCACATTCCTCAACATTTTAATAATACTATTTATTTAGCTCATAACTGAACGGATGTCTCTGTAAACATTGTGACCTTAACGTATGTGTAAATAGATATACAATATATATAATATAAACATGGAAAAAACACAAGCAGCAGAACACTGGTATACACTAAAGAGATTACGAGTTTCTTAATTTACCAGACTAACATGTTAGCTAATTAATTAATTAAGTAATGATTCGAAGAATAGGTAGGAGCCCTATATCAGGAACCTATAAGGAACCCAAACTGGTACTGTCGTTGTGGGGTCCAAATACAAATACAAATACAAATACTCTTTAGCAACTGACAGAGAATTCGGATGAACTTTCCAGTACTCCCAGCCACATCTTAAGTGTTAATGACAGTGATAAAGGAAAAAGACAGAGCTAAAAAAAAAAACAACAAAAAAAACAACATATAAAGAATCAGACAAAAACTAATTATCAAAGTATTAGAAACAAAAGCGTTCAGGGAGTTTGAAATTGTTGCTCCTGCACTGATCCAGTTCGACACGTTTTTAAGTGTAAACGTGAATTAGGAGTAAACTCAACAGTGAGAAATTACTCTGAATATGGCTCCATTAAAATGTTTAAATAATTTGATGAAGTTTACACATAATTTACATTCCTATGAATGTCACATCAAATTTATCTTAAAGGTGCTTACCAAGCTCTTTCATTAAGACTTATCTATAATAGATACAAAAATATGATTTAATGAAATATCTGAGAGACAGAAATGCAGTTTGCAAAGTAAAGGATAACATTAATGTAAAACACTGCAATTATAAAGGCAGCTCAGGAAACAAACCTGAAAAGTGGAAATAAAACATTTATCTGCAATAGATTAACACCAAAAGCTTTTCCTTTATAAATAGCAACACAATGCCTGGGTTCAAACAAAACAAAACAAACAAACAAACAAACAAAAACTGTCCAGACACAAACTCTCCCCTATTGACTAGCCTTGAAATATACATAAGACAACTGGCACAGAAATACAACACAGATGCTCTGAGATGGCAGAAATAATTTTCCTCTCCTAATCTTGATTATTAATGTGGACAGCCAGGTAGCCATAGTAACCACATCCACTGACAAACCCAAGGATATTAGCTAAAGCCACTAAAGGGCTTATTTTAAAGATTATTTTAAACAGTCAAAGCCTACAGAAGGCCTACATCTTCTTTTAAATGTTACGCAGAATGCTACCCAAGTAACCTTCTGGCAAATTCCAGCCTTTCTCTCATGAATGAAAATTTTACCTATTGTGAAAAACCTCAGTCATCCAGTCAGCCAAAAATGATTTAAGATCTATCAGTAATTCAAGGCAATACACTGTGCCTTTCTTGATCCACTGAGAGTTACACTAGAGGCTCATGTTCCACTGTGAAGTGTTTGGGTTTGGATTGGGTTTGGTACCTTATCGGCCAATAGAGTCAGGCATTATTTGCCCTGTGGTGCTGAAATGGCTTACGCTGTACAGTGTACACATCAGCATATCCAAACACATACATTGGCCCAATCATTTCAGGCTTGCAAAAAGTTACTGGAAGTGTACAATCCATGAGGTTTTTTTTGTTTTTGTTTTTGTTTTGTTTTTTTTTTTAACCTGCTGGTGAAGTTTCCCTGGTGTTTATACACTGAAATTTTCTGATCCAAAATTTGCGAAATAAAAACTTTGCTCTTAAGCTCTCTTTTTGGCAGAATCGCCCGACATAGCTCACAGGATATGAACTGCATTACAGCCAGACTCCTGAAGACATCCTGAGGAACAAAGGAATTTCTCATCCTTTTTTCTGGTTTTGTTTTGGTTCTAGAGACACAAAACACAAGTTTATCAAGTCACAAGTGTGAAATGTCACATGACTGTTTCCCTCTCCTCCTCCACCACTGGGGCAGGTTTCTCCTCCTGGCATCCTTTGGAATGCTCCTCTTCGGGTATGTGCACCTCCTGACCAGAGGACTGGATGGAGTTCTCGGAGACAGAACCGTTCTTGACGTAGCCTGGGAGGTTTCGGTGACCATTGACAGAAACGGGTCCCAGGCGTGTGGTGAGGTGAAGGGCAAGTGGACCTCTTGCCGTCACGTTGGTGACACTTGTGTGTGACACCATTGGTCCATAACTATATGTGTTACTGCCACTCCTGGCCTTTCTCTTAAAGTCCAAAGCTAATGTTCTGCGACTCCACGACTTCTTAATTTCAGCCTGGACCTGAAACGCAGCGAACAACTCTATTAAACTTAAACCAAAAACACACACACACACACAAACAAACACAGAAATACTGCACTTGATTAATGGAAGAATTGAAATTTTGAGACTACTATGCTGGTATTTAGATGCCCTTTTCTGCTAAAAATGACAACGAAGTCAGCTGGTTCTGTGAACTCTTTAGAGAATGAACATCGTGTCTTGGTTTCAAACATCTGCCTTGTCCTTAGTTTTACACATGTGTCTTCTGGTTCCTAACAACATGAATACAGCTAATCCCCAGCGGAGGAAATCTCTCACTGATAAGCATTACAGGGAACAGAGTTGATGCTTGAGATGATCAAATGTGAATGTTTATAACTAGGACTGAATTTTTCAAGGCCGAATCGCTGTCCCTAAAACCTCACAGCAATGACAACACATATCTTTCTTCAATTTTATTTCCTGCTCCTTCTGTGTAAATTCACTGCAAACAGACCTTTTGGGCAAAAACTCATTCAATAAAAAGCAGGCCATGCTGAAAAAAAAGAATTTACCTCCCCATTGCAGAAACAATATATGATGGCCACGAAGAATCCCTAAGACAAAAAAAAAAACAAAAACAAAAGCAAAAAGACACAGTTGATCAAAATGAAATGAAAGAAAACAGCACAGATCTGTTAGCATGTGGTATTTAAAACAGAGTTTTGGGATATGGCCTTTGTCCCCGCGTTACATGGAGAAACTGATGACAGAGCCACTCATCTGGACGACATCCACCTAACAGAAAACATCCTGAGGTCACCGAGGACGTGCTCTCTTTAAGATAAAGCTTCAGGCGAGACAAATGCCTGCTCTCCTCACACACTCCTCCTGATGTGCAGTAGGTGCAGGTAAACAGAGATGCCTGGGCACTCAAATGGCATGTAAAACCCACAGTTTACAGCTGTGTAATTTTTCCCCATGTGGCTTTAGAGAGCGAGTCAGTAAACACAGTATTGATAAAAGATCAGCTGTACCACCCTGTCCTTATGTGCAGACTGCGAAACGATAGGGAACACATGGCCAACCAGGTCTAAACACATGTCCAATAGTCATACTGATTTTTCTCTGATTGGATGGTTCTGTTTTTGCTTTGACAGCAGGTTCTGATGGAGCCCTGGTGCACGGCACAGTTAATATCACAAATGCTTCCCCTTAAAGTTTCAAGTTTCTCGACAATCTCTTTTCATCTTCTTCTCTATTTGTGAAATCTTTCTTACAAGAACCTAATTTGTACCCTAGGCCTGAACTGAAACACCTGCCTTCCTACATCAAAAGAATGACAAGTGGATTAATGAAATTACAAGTGCCCGTGTAGGAATTCAACAGCACAGAGTCCAGCTGGATGGAACTGAGAAACTCTGGATTTCTATTAGTCAGCTCAACTCACACAAATACACAATTCTGAGAACACAATAAGACATCACCCTAACTATCCTTATCTGTCAAAGCTGTCGATCAAATACACCATATCTCTCACCCTCTCTCTCTGTTTGTCTCTCCCTCTCTTTTTGACTATGTTCATCTACCAATTCTTCAACACACCATCTATCTAACTCTTATTATCTATCTTGTATAATGATTTTTAGAGAGACAGAGAGAGAGAGAGAGAGAGAGAGAGAGAGAGAGAGAGAATCTATTAGTACATATACACATGCACATCTAATGATCTAATGTCTGGTAGGTAAGGAGCACCTGGAATGAGTTGAAGAGCATCTCGTAGTGCATCTGTATTTGCCAGGGTATTCCAGTGACCTCTGTGTATGGCATGGCCATGAAAATGATGTAATGCACTCCAAACAGTGGCATCAGTACCAGAGTGGACTTCAGTAGCTTTCTGTCAGACACAAAGAGCACAGAATAACACTTTGAAATGAACCATTCACTACTGATGGCATAAGTACAGCTTGTTTCTACTGCCTGTTTTAACAAAAGACTCGTTCAAAAGAAAGCTTAGCTCTGTGTGTGTTTGGGGACTCTGACATATTGAGACAGAAGATGACTGTACCTGTACTGTTGTCTGGTGTCACATCTGCCAGCGTTTGTCTCTCTCAGCTTTGTTGCCAAAACTCTTATGATGTTTAAAAACAATATGAAATTTACCTACAACATATGAAAAAAAAAAGAAAGAAAAAAAAAAAGAAAGGTTTGGTTGGTGATCCTTGGTATGTTTAATCCTGCATGGCAGCTACCCACAGTGTCACAGGTTGTGGGTTCACAGCCTAATGTGAGGTCTAAATAACATGTCTGCACATGTAGCTCTTTACAGACTAGTACTGCAGCGTGCATGAGCAAACCAAGAACCCCCCCTCCCCTCCCTCCACACACACACACACACACACACACACACACACACACACACACACACCCCATCCCCCCTGACTCAAGCCCATCCAACTTCCAAGAGCATTCTTGAAAAAAACGACATCAGTTTTGCACACACACAAAAGAAGAAAGACAAGAAAGAAAAAAAAAAAACACCGATACAGAGCAAGTCCAATTTCAGAGAAGACAAATTTGCTTGTTGAACTTGAGAACAGCAAAAACGTTCACTCTTTTTTTATTATTATTATTACAGTCATATTTCTCTTTCTTTGTTCTTCTTGGAAGAAAAGAGCTAATAAATGAAAAGGAGATTTCTGTGAGATAGTCAGTTTTGGATGTAGGGACTCACCACGATGGCTATGAGTATGGGTATCTGCACTATCCATTTTAGACTGCCGGCGCTCAAATCCCAACACCTGCGAGAAAAGAAAGCGGCTATTTATCATCCCTACAAAGGCCGAAAACTTATCTTCACATATACACTCTATTCATGGGCTCATCATTATTTATTAGAGCGGTTCTGCTGCACTGAATGCTGGGAGATGACTCATATCTAAGTTTCTAATTTTCTATTTTCCCTTTTTTTTCCTCCCTCCTTCAGTATATTTCTCTTAAAAAATGTTTTAACTAGAACATATTCTTAGTGTGTGTAAAACACATATGGTGCCCATTTTTAAAACGTCAGTTTTTCTGAATGCCTTATACAACTTTCTTAGGTCTTTCAGGCAAGTAAATAATTTGTCTCTTTGGCACAGCCCTTTAAAATGACTGGAATTAGACAGACGCTGAAATGCACTCGTATTTGTTTTCATTAGGAACTATACAAAAGTTGTAAGGTTCAACAATGTTCCACCTGAAAATGCTGGAATTGCAAACTGCTCAATTCCAAAAGGGCAGGCTTTTTTTTTTTGTTCTCCAAAAACATTTGCCTGGCCAACATTCTGTATTCAAAATCCATTTTCCTCCCTTTATGCTGCTGTGTGGTACCATCTCCACACAGGTGATAGGTCAAGGACTTACTCTGTGTCTGCTAGTGTTGCTCTCACGCTGGCCCAAACCGTCACAAACATAGCTGGTACCCCTGTAATGAAACACTTGCAATCAAACTCTGTATTCAAGCATGTCTCTTCAACAAAAGACTGCGCGTCTGAATAAACATGAACCCTGGCCGATATTCAGTGTTGCCATCTTAGACCAGTAGTGCGTCTTCCCACCCGTTACCATGACATAACCATCATTCTTACATCAGTGCTTCCTGATTGTCATTGATCTCGCAAAACTAATAATAGTGCAAACACAATAACTACTAAATGTACTCTCATGAGGGGCAGCTGAGAAAGACCATCTTGTTGTGTAAGAGATTTCTTCATGATTTACACATAGTTGTGTCAATATGCATGTGTTTGTATGTGTGTGTATATTTATGTGTGTGTGTGTGTGTGTGTGTGTGTGTGCGTGTGTGCGCTGTCATTTTGAGCAGTCATTGAGATGGGTTGGTAACACAGCATCCACATTGTATGCGCTGTGCATTTGCAAGACTTACACACAGTGTGTACAATGCAGGAGCCATGGAACCCAGAGATTCCGTTCCATTATTTCAAACTGGTTGGCCACTTCCACATGCCTTCCTCCTCTAACTAGCAATGACTTAGGAAACTGCCAACAGCGCTCTCCTGAGATAGCAAATTACACAGCACTGAAATTTAATCCACTCTCCATCACTGAAGTTCCTTTTAAAGTCGAAACTCCATATAGTACGACCTGTGTATTGGTTCTTTTTGGTGTCTTGAGAGTGGATGTGGTAGGTGAGAGTTCAATCAAATCCCATTGCTTCAGGGAGGGGGCTCACACTCTCCAACAACGCTTAAAAACGAGTCCATCATGCAACAAGAATTTTTTTTCAGTACCATGAAGGTTTTGAAAGCTCTGAACTGAACTTTGTCTGACCATTCTTCACTGATGTGAGATTTATTGAAGAGAAAGGAGGAGAACTTTGGTACTTGACCTGATTCGCTGTAACCAGAGAGTGATTCTTCTGTGCGTGTGTGTGTGTAAGTGCTGTTATGGAGTAGTATATACTGTATACAGCAGTAGCTGGTTAACATTTCAATGAGATCTTACTCATTATATTTTGAGGACTCTGCCATTTTCCATATGTGCTGATGCTGTTTTTTTGATCTTCGTGTTTTGATTTAGAGTCTGGCTTCTCAAGCAGACACATATAAAAATAGAGTCAGTGCCAGACAGACTTCTGCGTCCTACTGAAAAGCCATCAAGAGATCTTTTGTTATCTGCGGCAAAATAAGTAGTTCTTTTTTCTCCCCCTCCATCAATAAATTGACATGAGGAGAGCACACTGATCATGGCCGTGATAAAACCCACTGCAAACAGAAACTAACGATGCCACTTTAGACTGTCACACATCAGACATAACGGAGAGCTTTGTGTGGCGAGATCGATGGAAAGTCCAGAGAAACTCAGAAAAGTCCCATTTAATGGTAAACTGTGTGTGTGTGTGATTCAAAACACCTCCCCTCCCCCCAGTACCCCTGCACGCAGAAACGAAAAAGATCATGATGGACTGAAAGAGGGAATCACTTGGGTTGATAAGTGGATGAATGTACCTCCACTTCAAAAGGCAACCTGTGATAACTGACATCTGAGTTCCATCCTTATGGTTTCTGGACCAATGATATCTCAAAGGAGAGAGCCTGTCCACTGAGGTCGAACTTACCCCATCCAATCAGAGTGAACCCCCAGAGGTACTTCCTGTCTGAGAAGAAGGTCATGAAGATAAGACTGTGGAGGTACAGGCCTTCCACCAAGATCCAGTAGTAGTTTGTGGCCAGGAAATACAAGAAAAGAGTGACTGCCACCTTACACCCAATCTAAGTAAACAAAAAAAAGAAAGGGAAAACCCATTAATTTTTCTACATGACAGCCCCCTTCTACTAACCTGCAATTAGCTCTTAATAGTCGAAAATATACTTTCAGAGTAATCAATGCATTTGCCACTTCATTTCATAATAGGAACCACCTCAATGAAACAAACACAGAAAATCAGTAGGAGTAATTTACCTGTGATTTGTCACTAAACACGCTATTGAGTGAGAAAGCAATCATATTCCTGCCTGATTAAATACACAATACAATTCCAAATAAATTAGATAGTCATTTTATCCATCTAATTACTCATGTCAATGAATTTTTAAATCCCCCCCTCACTCAAAAAAAAAAAAAAAAAGCACCATGTGATTTCCTGCGCACACAGTCTTTCATAAAGAACAGTGTATTGCCTTTCAGCATAAGATCCATTAGGCATGCATGCCTAACAGCACCCCAGCACCATGACTGCACTGCACAGACAGCCATTAGGCATTACATTATGATCCACTTTTTGAGTCACTATCCTAATTTCCCTGGGGGTGTATGTGCTTTAATTGCACTCATTTAGCCGGTCCAGAAATGTCACAATACACTTTAATGAGCAAAGTCATTATTCTAAAAAGCACAAAGCTGGCTAATTTTCAAAAGGTACAAGGGAAGGCACATCTGACACGTCTCCGTGGCATTTGTCCCTCACTTCTGTGCTCGTGTTAATTCTCAACGCTGTTCTTATTCAGCGAGGAGGAACACTGGGGACTTGGGTATGCAAATATAAACTGCTTATAAAAGTTGATTTAAAAAAGCGGGAGCTATCTGTTACACCTCCCCTCCTCCGATAATCAAGGTTTAGAAGGTTGAGAAAGCCCTTGGGAGGAAGAACCTTTATATTCTTTTGTTCTCTTAAACTGATTTGTTCTCTCTCTCTCTCTCACACACACACACACACACACACACACACACACACACACACACCCTCCTAGACACATGCATTGTTCAGACAGTAGAAAAAAAAAAGAATTAGGAAAATCTAGAGGAACTGAGTGTACTGTGTTTACTGATGTGTCAGTGTGTATGGACTGTGCCTGGTTAAAAAGTAAAAAAAAAAGTATCGATTCCCTTCATACCGCCCTCATAAAAGGACTGCTTAAATTCTTCTAATGGTGAATAGCTCTTCTTAAGGATCACTGAGGACAAGCCAAGGATCTGTTCATCATTTAATCTGAGTCTGTTTAACACATAGGCTCAGTGTTTATTGTACTTACAAACTGGGCTTTGTTGGCTGTAGGAGCTTCTGTAATGGATTTGAGGTCTTCCACAGTGACCCGTTCCATCTCCTCCAGAGCTGCCCCTGAGTACAACACCATGTCCTTCACAAAAATACTGATTGCTCTTAGCATGAAGGACACAAACAGGTGCATGTGAATGTAATTCCTGGTGCAATGCAATCGCCTAAAGAGACAGAAGGGGGGGGGGGGGGGAGTGAGTGTTTACAACAGATACCAATACATCAATGAAAGTGTGACACATATTTACTTTATAGAAAAAAAACAAAAACTAAAAAAAACAATGTGAGATCACATTTTTCTCATAATAAACATGTAATGGCAGAAAAACTGCATCTCGTAATGTGTCGTAATTGAGTTTCTGTGTGCCTTTCACCGTGGAAAGGCAATGAAAAGATTTATAAACAACCAAGCCAAATTTCATTAATCAAGCCAAAAGCTTCCTTCAAACTTAGTTTGGAAATGACATTTCCTCTTCCCGAATTCATAACAATAGGTGAAATAATCCGGGTCGAGGTAGGTTGTGTTTGGCTCAGGGGAAGTGTGTGTGTGAGTGTGTGAGAAGGGAGGGGGCAAAGGAGGTGCTGTGGTCTTTTTCACACTCGTGCGTTCGGAGCTGAAGAACAATTCGTGTCCTAATTAGAGCCAGATGAGCTCCTCGCGCTGACTGCAACACATTCTTCGGATTTAAGGGGCTCAGGAAGAAAAAAGAAGGACAAATATTGAAACGCAGGGCTAAAAAGTAAAGCTATAAAAACTCCAATTGCAGGCATGTGTCGGCCAGATCCCAGGGCGGGGCTGCGTCTCCCAGGCGAGCAGTGCCGAGAGAGAGAGAGAGAGAGAGAGAGAAAGACAGAGAGAGAGAGCGAGAAAGACAGAGAGAGAGAACTATTATCATGCGAACCGTAGAGTAAAATCTCCTGATCTCTGAGACGCTTTGATTCCTTCTTTCACTGTCATTTACTTTGCCCCTCTCCATAAACATGAAAATACTATGCATATACTACGCCGAGGAGATGCCAGCAAACGGGTGCTATCTGGGTTAATTTGTGATTCTGATCTCAGATCAGTTGTTTGTTGTCTTGGTCCTGGGTTGGATGATTTACGCTGAATCGCTCATAGTAAGAGGAATCCCACAAGTTCAGACTCCGAAACACAGTTGGTGTGTAAGAGTCGAGTGTCAGCAGCGACGGTAACAAATGTAGCATTTTTACAATCCATAACATAAGTGAGCCTATTAGGCCAATAGTTAATCCAGCAACTTTTTGGTTTTTTTAATCTTCTCGTCTTGTTTCTCAAAGGGAAATTCAATCTGCTACAACAATGCCACTGAGTTTCTGAGAGATAAATAAATTTTAGATAAATTTTGTCATGATGTGAACGACTGAACGCTCATTTACGAGCTGAGCAAGATCCATGTAGTATTGAACTGATGCATCGCAAAACAAAAGTGGTACTTATTCTGCTTGGCCTGAAAACAAACAAACAAACAGAAGTACATGGACAGCTTCCGTTGTTGCTTGCATGCTTGCTCCATTTCAGAAAGAAAAATTACTGAAAAATTACAGTTATTCAAATTTTTGCTGTTCTTCTCAAATTTTTTTTTTTTTTTAATTATGATTATGTGAACAAATTTTATCACAGCATAAATCACTAAATGCACCATTCAGCTCACTGCAGCATTCCTGCAGTAGCCCCCAGAGGACTGAGTGAATAGTGTGCTAATCACTTTCCCCTTCCTCTCTTCTTCTAGTAGGTGAGGAGGTAAGGATGCTTGTGAAGTCTTTTCCCTGGCACTCTCTCATTAGTTTGACAGGTATTTGACTTGTTTCTCTGTTGGGGGACTATTGATTTGGAGGTTTTTGTGGGAGAGAACTAATCTGTGTACGGTTGTGTTCCTCTGGGCCATGAGAAACACTGCCGCTAATGTGCTAAGTCCCAAAGCTTCCCCCCTTCTGCTAACATCTCTGAACCGGCCCAGCTCAGTCCATGCGATTGACACTCCCGGTGTAAGGAACAGCTTAAGTGCCATGGAAAGCCTATTGGAACGTCAGCCGGAGCCGACAGGAGGTCCTATTAAAGTCATTTTCCCGCCTGCATGGTTCTTGGTGCCAAACGAGGGGCCACCTCAATACACCAGCGGTGCAGTTTGCTGGAAGCAAATCAAAGTGGCGTATGGCACATGTCAACGGCTCGTTTTTAGCACGTCCCTCACCTTTATTTAAACAAGCCACTTGAATAAACAGCCAAAACACACTCTATGCATTAATTAGCTGTAAAAATGAAACTATTGAAGGCTTGCGTTAAATATCATGTAATCATGAGGGCTGTATATGTAGGCTCTGCAGTTAAACAGGGTCCCTTGAGAATACACGGTAAAAACAATTATTTGATCAGTTATATATATATATATATATATATATAACTACTGTTTGCACTAGTTACATACATTCACACGAAAGGATAAAAGGTTAATGCATATATAGAAAACTTCCAAATTTCCAAGACTTCCAAACAAGGGTCCTCTGTCATGAAAGCTTCTTCCCTTTGTGTTGTTTTTATATATCCACATATTTTCATCTTGACATTCATTTTTCCTCATCCAAATCTACAGAACTATTTTTTCAACAAACAAAACCACATCAACCAAACTGCTAAGACACATTGTTTCCACTAAATTTGGTTTTTGTCTATAAAATACAAATAAATGTATGCTTTTCATCTATTGCCAATTTATTGCTCTTTTAAACTTTCAATACAAGTGGGTCTACAGTGGAAACTTCCAGGATTACTCAATATTTCCATTTCAAGCAGTCCGCAAACCAGAATTAGCTTCATGTCTAAATGTAAACTGCCTCCCACATAAATATGCTAAAAAGAGCAATGACGGTAGCCAGTTGTATGGATGTTTGTAGTGTTCTGTGATCGATAACAATGAAAGAAGGCGAACAAACACATCAACCAATGACAATATTACAATCCGGCCTGAGGACGGTGGGTGGAGAAAGCAGATCTCATCAAAGCAAAAGGATATTTATAGAAGTAAGGGATATTTCTAGCTAAAATGAATTAGCACAACTTACTTTAATATTTCAGCTTACTGTAAACTGAATGTGTATTTATGCATAATTTCTTGAATAATATATTCTTAGCAATGAGCTATATTGCTTCAAAATAAGCATCCCTCCAACATTTGACAACATTTCCATTTAGCCGCCAGCTTCTCTCTCTCTCTTTTTTTTTTTTTTTTCCCCCCAAATGGAGCAGGCCTGGCAAACAACCAAGCAGTAAAAGCTGTTGTTTGCTCAAGTGTATGGTACTACTATGTGTGTGTTTTCCCCCCTCTCCTTTAATATTTTACAAGATCAAATGATATGACATATCTCATGTGACAAAGTAATGGAAGCCTTCAGCATCTCAGTGGTTTCTCTAAATCCTTGAAAACGACCACAGTGAGAATTCCTGTAAGGAATGCAATGCCTTTTTCTTACTCACCGGAAGTAGCCCAGGATAACCACGGCGACCATCAGGGATCCCAGTGATATGGAATAGCCCACGGTGTAGATGAGATAGAGACGATCAAACACCTCCTGTTGGTGAGGAGAAGAGTGCTTCAGAGGAGGTGCAGGCTGGCTAATGACAAAAGCCTCTGAGTGTATAAATTCTCCTCCTTTGGGGTCATGGAGTTTGTAATGGATGTTTTGGGACTGGATGTACAGTACACTCCTCTGGGCTGATTCATTTCTCCCATGTTCCCCTCATAAAACAATTAGATACATGTATAATGATGGAATAAAGCGGGAGGCCTGAACAACCATTTGTACGTTTCCCCCCATATACTACATTTTATAAGATTTGCCAGCACGCACACACACACAATCAATTAGTTTCAGTAGATTTTTTTTTGTAGCTATTTTCATTCTTTCCTATTTTGCTGCCCCACTCATTCTTTCAGTGTACAACCACGATGTACAAAAATGTTCCTCTAGACCTTAAACTGATGGGCAATGCTATCAACTGTGATTCCTGACAGTTTGTGGTGTTGTTACCGTAGCATTTTTCCCCTCTCCCTGTTTGACAGATAAAACAGTATCATAGTAGTACGTATAGCGCGACCCAACCTCCAAACGCAAATAGTTACAAAACTGGCAGTAATATGGTTCCCATCCAAAGAGACTGGGTTACAAAGGGCCTACATTAAATGGACTTTTCACCCGCTAAAAGAGCCAATATCTAAGCAGATTTCATTAGCATTTGGAATCTGTGCTTTCGACGTGGATTTCCGACTTCTACTGGACCGTTTGTTTGGATAGCAAGCTGACACCGAGTGACTACGGCAGACTCCTATAGCCGTCAGTTTCGAACAAAAACATTTGGTCTCGAGAGATGGGGGCAGACAAACTGTGGAACAGAATGCTGCGGTACTCCAAACTGAGACTGCTAGAGTCTACAAACAGCCAAAGTGCACTCTGCATGCTGACCACGCTAACCATGCTAGTTGGATCAATGCTCTTCATTAGACGAGGGCAAAGCCGGGGCTGCTGAAACCAGAGCTTTTCAGGGCTGTTATCATTTAGCGTGTGGAGTAGAGGCCAAACTGTGGTCTGTGTTCTTGTGTGGTGCTGTGATTGCACTGTAAAGCATTTCATTTATGTGCATGAATTTTTCATTAAATGCGGCAATAGCTCTTGGGAAGCGCGTAAATGTAAACATGGAAGACGCAAACAGGCCAGGCCTCAAAATCTGGACTCGTTTCAACCGCCAAATTACAATTTTAAGCATTTCAATAAGATGAGAGCCTTCTAAAATTGCTAATTCATAAATTGCTAATGTCGATGAAACTGAGAACTAAAATTGAATGTTTACATGCACTTAGAGCTACAAACGTAACCAAAATTGTTATGAAACACAAGGCAGAGGGGGAAAAAAAAGCTTTTTTGCATCTAAGAGACCCTCACTTACCACAAATAATTTGAATATTTTTTTAGGTAAAAAAGTGGTCTCCATTTTTTGACTGCAATGATGCACATTCATTCCATTTTTTTTGTCCTGAAATCCATAGCTCAATGCAAGTTTGGGAATAAATGGAGTGGCTTTTAAAATGGCCTGAGATGATCTTAACCCCAACTATAAACTTCAAAAAAGAAAAAAAAGGAAAAGAAAACAGCAAAGTGATGGCTTTGTTTGTGCATATGGTGCTTGAATGCTAATGCTGGCCATTGTGATGCCATCTACGTTAACATAACTTCACTGAAGACTTGCCAATAAGTAAGTTCTACTGGCAGCTAAGTTCTATCAACGCAGCTTGTGTCACATATTTAATGACTAACAGGTGACCGTCCGAATTAAGGGTGGATCTATAAAGTTTGTGCTATAATGGTTTCATCTCTCCAGAAAAAAAAGAAAGAGAAGAAAAATAGAAAGAAAGAAAAAAAAAAGATTAATAGGCGTTTGTGGTCAAAATAGTTTGCTTATTTGTAATACAAAAGGATAAAGAAAGGCGTCTGCAGTGGTTAATATGTCACAATTAAAGACAATTATAGAAAGAGATTCTATGATCTGCACTTGGCTATGACCCGAGTTTTACTCTCAATACACATTGCATTGAGTGTAGGGCACAGAGTGTTGGGTGTGTGCAATGGATTCTGGGACCTGAACAAACTAATGATTTGCTGTCAACTGTTTTTTCATTTGAATTTTGAACTGGTCAGTAATGTTTCATTGGTACCTCAAATGAACTGATTATGACTCAAAATTCATTGGAAGTTAAATTCAGATATAGACAGACTGACTTAAAGGCCAACAAACAATGCACTGAACTGACTGCACTAAACCACTGACTTTAAAAGAAGGTCAAACGGTGCTCTGTCTGGGCACACTCGTTCATAACAGGCACTGGCAGATTCTGCCTATGATACTCCAAAAGCACTATTTATCTGTTATTTTACTCAAGGACTTAAAACCTATGTATAGCTTTGTTTTTATCTGAAAAGTACCAGGAACACCTTGGGCAAAATTCATGATTATTAATCAAGCACATCTCTTGGGATTAACACCCTGTCCTCTTTTGGTGTTTTACGTATTTCAGACAATGATATTTAGTCACACTGATAAGAGACCCAGCTAAGACTGTGGAGTTGTTGTGCGTAGATATGCCTGAGTATCTTACCCTCTCTTGATTCTGGTTGTAGTGACTGAGGAACTTTGCACATTCGCTGTAATTGGCCCATGTCTTGTTGTTGCTTGACACCAGCTCCCAGGTTCCATTCATGTCACAGCGCCGATATGCATATCCTGAACACAGAAGCCACCTCATCATTCATGTATTACTCCACAGAAAAGAGAGAGAGAGAGAGAGAGAGAGAGAGAGAGAGAAAAGATAGGAACACATGGTGGTAGATACTGGACCATACCTTGTTCACATGATACATGAAAATGTGGTCTAATATCTGCCAAATCTCTGTGTGATGAAAAAACGCAGTCATCGTTGAAATTCAGTCATAATTTGCCACAACAATTTGTATATAAAGACACTGCTGTAAAATCTAATGAATGTTCTGGCCAGTTTGGGGGATGGGGGTGTTTGGTTTCAATAGGGTTGTATTATACTTTGAATGAATGGTTTAATTTCCAGTCTTGTAGTGAAGCTGCCTTGCAAATCAATTGCTCATGTTGTGATAAAAGCGTCTTAATATGTGACACACAGGTGGACAAAGGAGAGATACTGGGTGGATCGGTGTATTGATGTATGGCTGACTTGGCCCTGATGACAGTGGCTGTCAGCAAACAAATTAACCAGCAAGTCTACACTTTCCAACCAAAGCAAAATACACTCAAGATAACAACAAAAAAAAACCCTCAGCGATGGCAACCCTTCAAAAACCCTCTGTTGGATTTTAAGGCGTTTTAATAAATTCTGGAATTCTGGATCTGGATCTGGATTTAAGAAAGCATCTCCATTTAAAGGCAGATGTCAGCGGTATGAGTCATAAAACACGGCATGGTCCATCAATTATTCAATTTAAACTGTGTAGAAGTCACATGTCATTTTTTTTTTTACATCATTAACAGACCAGAACAAACCTCATAGAACTGACAGATCATTGGAAACAATAATACACCTAAAAACCTCCATCTAGATACGAGTTTCCACATGACACCTGGACTCAATTTTCACTCTCCAATGCGTCTGACAATGGAGATAAAGAGATTTGAAGAAAACATCAGCTCAATGTGCGTGGGCGGCAGCAGTATGAGCACGACCTGGGGCCAAACCCGAGGGACCTGTCTGTCGCTGTCTTTTGGTTATGTACACTCCTCTGCAAGCAATTCGGTTTAGAGCTGTTACCAACAAATGACCAACTGTCCTAAATAAACTGAGCCACACTGACTTCCTGCAACCTGTATCAAAGCTCATTTAACAACAAGCTGCAATTACAAGACTCAGTGAAGTGTGATGTGTACAAGCTCTCTAAGGACACTGGAGGTTTTCACTTGAGTTAGCTCCTTGAAACCGTGATAGAACCAAAAACATGCAAAAGGACTGATGATGTTATCATTTTTTTAGTATGTGGAACACATCAGTGAAAAGAAAAAAATTCCTTTTTCCTTTTTTTTTTTTTTAAGACAACAGAACACATGGGAGGTTTTAAGAGTGTTACTCAGTGAGTTACACCAGCATTTCTGGAGCTAAACACTCAAATAGTTCAAAAGTCTACACCTTATTGTAAGAGTTCCATCAAACACTTTTGACTGGATGAATAATTTGATGACATTCCAGGCTTGATGAGTGGATGAGATGCCTCAGACAGTGTAGTGGTAAACTGGGACTGAGACAGTGCTTACTCCCTTGTCTCCTCAGGACACAACCAGGAAACACTTTAAGACTTAAAAGACTTCTGGGTACTGTGCTGGAAATCATCAAAGAACTATGTGGCTAAAATCCACAAAGTGGCAACGCTGGTTTATTCAGATTAATGGCTTGTGTTGAGGGTGGCGTCACTTTGTGGATTTAAGTTCATTTTTTGTGTGTGTGTGTGTGTGTGTGTGTGTGTGTGTGTGTGAAGGAACTGAGGCATATGGACTCTCTCATGGTTTTAATGTGTGGGGTATGGGATATTTTTAGGCAAGCCTTTTTTGGAATTTGAGCAAGTTATATCCACACGCGTGCAAGAATCAAAAACTACAATGGAAGAATAAAAGAAATTCTCACACACTATGGAAATTTAGGAAGCGATCCAATGTTGAAGGGAAGGTTACAAAAATATATGTCATTTATTCTCAGTGGAAAAGCATAGAAGTGCACAGAGAACAAAAATAGCAAGCATTTCTTGTCAATGGACCATCAGTGGAGAGAGTCAGCACCAACACCTGGCTTCTCTAAACAGATAATTAGGAGACTAACACAATCCAGATATATAAACATAACAGATTAACAGCGTAGGGACACGTTAAATAGATCAACACTGAGAGAGTAGAGAATGCCTAGTTTATCATTTGTTAAGCAGGTAAACAGAAATTTTAAATTAACAACAACAAAAGCAAAGTGTTGCAGAGCAGCACATACTCAATCTAAATTACAGAATTTTACTGAATACTTTTATTTTTAAATATCTGTTTTTATTTCTAATGATCAGAAATCTATAATTCACATAGCAAAATGAATACTTCATTCACAAAAAGCATTTCAATGATAAATCTTCATTTGTGGACAAACGTAGAGAGCTTGCAGATACAAACAAGCCATCTACACTGAGCCTGTAGCAGGCTAAGATGTGATCTATCTGACCAGCTCTGTGTGAGCATCCTTTTGTGTTGGATGGCACAAAAATGTCATGGAGTAGCCAAGGTGACTGGCCTCTGAAAAACAACCAGCAATAAGCCACTTCTGACCATTACTCCTACAGGCACATCTGTGTTCAATGACAAAAAATGTGGGTATGCCTGTTAGTTTTTCCACAGTGCTGTTTACTGTCTGGACAAAATGGAAGATACTGGACACTGTTAGAATAATAACTGGCAACTTGCTGAAGAACCACTGAAATCGTAGGTTCTGTCAGTGCTGTTCCTGCATGCGGCATTCGTCCTGCGGGGGCAGAAGCCAGTCACCTACGTGATTTCTGACCCATACCATTCCTGTGCCCAAGGACACATGTCCTCCCCCATAATGCAGTTCCTGAAATTCCTTGCTCAGTAGTGCTAGTGGAGAGCATGGTCAGCAAAAACATTTTAAAAAAGTGGACCAGTGCACCAGGGCTTCATGATAGCAGCTTTGATCTGTTTTTACTTAAGGGAGAGTAGGTAGTGGTACAAGAACGGGATTTATTTATTTTATTTACTTGCTCTTTTTGTCCTTCTAAAAGAGACCATGTCAATGTTAAATATCCTGTTGAGGGCATCAATAACCTAGCCTGCATCAGGCTTACAGCCCTCAGGATTAAAGCCTGTTTCACTCATGCAGATCCATTTAACTTTCAATAACTACCTGTGTGGAGAAAAGACCCTATTTGAGATAAGCAGGATGAGAACCAGAGGCAGGAAGGATACTATTCTTATCTGTAGACCTAGCAAGGCGAGAGAGAGAGAGAGAGAGACAGACAGACATGTGAAAACGGGTATCCATGAAGGAAATCTGACTAGTTTGAGCTTTGAATTTTAATGGAGTGAGCCATACTACTGTTGAAGTCCATGAAAAGCCACACATGGTCTGAAGAGAAAATGGAACCTGTGACAGCCTCTCCAGGACAGAAATCAGGCCTAACACAACAGCAGCGGAAGGAGAGTGTTCTTTTCTCCTTTTTTTCCACAAAAGATCTGAAAAGCCATCCAGGGTTTTGTCATCAGGCACATCTCTGAAGACAGACGCAGCATCATGGAGTGATTAAGAATATCTCTGAATGGCAGAGTTATCAATCTGTACCTCTGAAAAGCTGTTTTTATAAAATCTCATTCATAGACAAAGGCAGTTGTATGGACATAAGTTGCACAATGAGATCAACATGCGAGGTCTCACTGTAGGGCAGAATGGGAAGATTTATGTAAACACACGTAAGATCAGGACTAAGTATTTCAGTTCACACTTAAGATAGATAACCCACAGCCAAATGCATGGTGAAGAACTGCACATTTTTCTTTTTTTTCTTTTCTTTTTTTTTTAACATGGTATGAGGATCTCTGTCAAATTCAAGTGACAGGTTACATCTGAGAATGGAAAGATGATTTCATTATTGCTGTCACATCCACTCCCTCCTTTGTCCATAGGTGTCTGTTTTTATTCAAATATTGTCAAAACGTAAAATTTATATAAAAGCATCCTTTACTCTGTCAGGGTTGATCTATTTAACGTATCTGTGTGGTGTTTATCTGGTATGTTTATATCTGTCTGGAATGTGTTAGTCTCCTAATTATCTGTTGATAGAAGCCAGGTGTGGGTGCTGACTCTTTATGGCACCGCTCATGCTTCTTTGACATGAAACGTTTGCTGTTTTTATTCCTCGTGCACTTTTACATTTTTGCACTGAGGTGTCTTCCAAAACCAAAACATATATATTTTTCTAACCTTTGACTCAGTATTGGATCATTTCTTCAATTTACATATGCACTGCAAGTTTCGCCCTCTGTCTCATCGCTTTAGCGTCATGTGGGAGGATATAAAAAGACACCTGAAAGACCTTTTCCAGAAGGACCACTTATTTAATACACCTCTTATACCTTATCGGTGTGGCTTAGGACTGCAAAACAAAAATGACAAATCACAAAAAAAAAAAGGCAAGCAAATGGATTTTGAAATATCAGACAAAACATACAAGGTACAAACAGCTTTATAACAAACATGGAAAAGTTTTGGAAAAAAAAAAAAAAAATTTTTTTGAAGCCATCAAAAAACCAACAGCCCAAAAGAATTATTCCAGCAATGACAGGGACTGAAAAACACAAAACATGTTTACATGCAGTACCCTGTTCTGTTTTTAACCCTGTGAAGGAATTTAGAAAAACATAACTTTATCAAATTGTGTCAGGCAGCTTCTTGCCTTGGTAAGATATTAACATTAGTATACATCCTCTATGTCTAACGTCAGTGTTTGAGGTGGCTATAGATCGGGCCAACAAAGCCACTACGATTTCACACGAACGCACTGCCCTGCCCACGAGGTTCTGGAGTATGTCCAATGTGAACACTTCAGCTATGTTTTATTTTATTACATGTGGTCGTATAATCACGTCGGATGGTTGTGTTTTTACTTCTTTTTGTTATTTCCCATGACTGTGTCTGTTTTCCAAAAATTCGTTTTTCTGTCCCATGTTGTTCTCTTGCATTTGTCTGCCTTTTTTTGTGAGTTGCTGTTTGACAGTGCAAGCCTATCATACATAGTCTTTGCAGTGGTGCCAGATTTTTTGTCACCCATAGGTGAATGCTAATCAGCCTGGGCTGACGGGCCAGCGGATGGAGAGTGAGTGAGCCTTACCTTTGTGGTTGAAGTCATAGATGTATTCTGGGCAGGCGGTGGATACGGTCCTTCCAGGAGCTCCTTCGGGCCAGCACACGATTCCGTCCCACTCGGGCAAGCAGAAGCCTTCTGAGAAATCAAACGGTTATGACATTTAGCGGTGGCCAGCTCAAGCCCTGCACAGCTCTCTTCTCTCACTATAAAAATCATCCTCTTCACTTTGGCCAGCACAGAGGATGCAGGAGTTCTAACATGCTTTTGTTTCTCTGTTCACTCAGTCTATGACATTTAGTTTTCTTTCCATGCTGCGTGGACCTCATCATGGGTCTAAACCAATTTCACTGTAAAGATCAATGTCAACTTGCTCATATATAATAAATGAATCCTTCCTTTTTCAATCGAGAATAAAACCCCACAGAAATATGAAAATGAGGCATTGAAATAAAATCCTGCTACGTACACTAGTATTTTCATACTATTTTACCAAAATGTAATCATGTGTGGTCAATTAAGACAAGGCTGTCAGATTGGTGGCGATAAAACTGAAACAGCTCCTTTGTTCACATTTCATTCCAGTCTCAGGTTATTGCAGACAAACAATAACAGAACCATTTGTTTACTCCTTGAGTCATATTAGCTGCTAATCTTAAACAGTCAGCATCACAAACAAACAGGGTTTTTGAGGGTGTAATAACGGCAGCTGGCTTTCTTTCTCATCCCAGTGGTGCGCTTTTTTTTTTTTTTTTTTTAATTCCCCGTCATCTTGCACCTGCTGAGCAGAAGAAGATGGCTGTGTTTAGCCCATCAACAATTCAGTGAAATCACCTTCCAGTCTCAGCGTTGGTCTGGTAATCAAAGCTCAGCTACCAGCAGCTCTGTCTCCAGTTTAAATGAGAAATGCAGCGCACGCAGCGTTCCTTCAGTGGCAGTGGAGTATACAAGCTAAACATTCAATGTATAGAGCATCTATTCTTTTTCTCCCATCTGATTTAGTATTTTTCTGATTACACCGAGTTCTTCACATACTCAAAACTCACGACTATGCATTTTTCAGGCCAGAATCAGGAAGCAACAGTGTGTTTCCTGTTTGTTAAGATGCCTGAGGTCAGTCTGGGACAGTGGAACAATGTCAGCCTAAAGCATTAAAAAAGAAAAAGCGTTCGGAATTCACCATTTCCCTTGTTTGTAACACACGCGTGTTCTTCAGAATGTAATGAGTGTGGAAATTGATATTACTAGTGAATTTATGACAACAAAACACAGCGCGATTATTCCACCGAGCATCAAGGAAATTGATGCAATTTCATCCTAACACTATAAATGATGGAAATAAAAAGCTTTGGAGACATTTATATTTTTCAAATGTTCTTGGATGTTAGCTATTCCTGAGGGTGTAGATGTGAATCCAGACCTCTGATAGGGGGGGAGAGGTGCCCCTTTCCCCACAGTGTCTTGGCAGTGCTTTGGTTTTGGGTTTTGCCTTCATTCAACATTATTGAAAGCAGCTGCCCCCAAAATCGCCACAAATAACTAGTTAAGGATAAAAACGCGACTGGGTACGCTTTGCTCCAGATCCATCATCTTTCCCGTTCCTGTAATCAAGTATTTCAAAGGCAAAAAAAATCTGAAGCGCTGACCGAACTCTCTTTATGTGCCCATTGAGTCGCTTGTCACTTTACACATCAAATTAAAGAGAGGATAGCTTTTTAAATAGGCCTCTTTACCAGGACATTTGAGCCGGCAGTCTAGCTAACTACACATTTTCTGCTTCAAAATAACAATAACCGCACGACTTGCAAAAGCTTAGGTTTCATCAGAGCTCCTACGTGTAGCGGACCACCTACGGAATCATTAGCCCCAAATTAGAATCCATACACGTGTGCTTTAAATATATCATTCCTAAACCATGAGATAGATATGAAAACGTATGATCGTATGTTGGGTGAGGTTTTGTGGAGAGTGGTTTGGGGGGCGGGGGGGGGGAGGGCGTAAGGGGCAACACGGTTAGAGATGATCTCATCTGGATTTTAATATTTATTTTTTTCCTTTCTTTTCACTCACTAACCCTTCCTCTCCCAATCGAATTGAGGATGTCAAAGCATATTATGGACCTCTCTGATACATGCACGCTTTTGTGGCAGTTCTCAGCGTTATTTTACTCTTCCCTCATATACAACACCCCTCCACCCCATCTCACCCCCCCCCAACCACACCGTTTGAGCTGTGAGCTATTTTCACACATGGCCTAGAGCCGGGCCATAACCCACATCCCCCCACTGTCCGCCCCAGCCTGAACCTCAGCATCTCTCTCAATGAGAACCTTGTTCGGCTGGAGCCATGGCAACTTTGGCCTTAACCGAGGCACAAACGCGCAATAACAACAAATAAGTGGGCTTCACAGAGCTACGCTATATCTCGCGCAAGGAGACCAGCCTTGACTTGAGGTTTGAGGCTGCCAGCTTCAGGGAAACGGACTAGAATAGCTTAAATCAACTCTGAGCTATTTGCTCATTTACATGCCACAGTGTGCAAACAATTCAAAATATCCATCACGGCTCCTACTGTTCTAATAATAGTTGGTTTAACTGCCTTTTTTTTTTCTCTTAACCTCGACTTGGACGAAAACATCAAGGGTGGTCCCACAAAAGCTTAGACAAGGCAGCGTGGTCGGCAAACCAACGCCCCCCCCCCCCCCCCCAAGACACACACACACACACACACCCTTACTCTCCCCTCCCAAAACCAGCCAAATCCAGCAACACCTCTTCTTCTCACTCAGCAAGAGGTTCATGGCCACATTTCTGCTCACCAATCCACCCCCCACACCTCAAAAATATCCTCTTTTAAGTGGCACCTCTGTGAGAAATCCACTTAATTGAGCGTGACACGGGTGTATTGTGCTCCAGTCAGTATGTCCTTGGCAGTAACCGACGGTAACATTAGACCTTAATCACTGCTTGACTAACTGCTGACTCCGCACAAGGCACAGTCGAGATTTCAACACAACCCAGTCTACACGTAGTTAGCTTATACATACAGCAAGATCACACCACATGAGATATATCAAATCTCTTCTCTGGCCTCATACACCTCAATGGGATAGATAAACAGACAGACAGACAGATAGACAGATAAATAGACAGACAGAGAGATAGACAGATAGACAGATTGCCAGATAGATAAGTAAGTTAATGATGCATGTGACTCATAATTTTGTCCTGAGTATAAAGTCCCATTTTGACTGTAAGGCTTCATTTTTATGATATATTGTGTGAAATACAGAAAACTGTAATTAAGAAGAAATACTGTTTTCCTTTGGATTAGTTTTAATGGTGAAAATCACAATCAAGCACACATGGCTGTGGGTAAGATACTCATTCATTTCCTGTGACTTGTTCTTTCTGGGAAACATGTGCAGGTTTTTGCCTGCACAAAAGCCACCCAATAACATCAACAGCGACTGATGATTAAACTTAATTCAGTTTTCCTATTTAAATGCTAAGCATTTTCATATAGTGTCAATGAAAAAAATATTCCCTTAATTACTGGGATTACTATTATTTGGTTAATTAGGGTTTATTAGGACACTGGTGAAGGCCTTTGGATATGTGGAAATACTTTGGCTTTTTAAGTGAGCCGACGACTCTCAAAGAAACATCTAAGCCCACGGTGACACCAAAAATCTCAACATATAAAAGAAAATAACAATGACGAACAACATAAGGAGACAAAGACTTCAGTTTAGAGACATCATCTAAAAAGAGCCGCATTTTCTGAAGCTGCAAATGAATTTGCGTGTTTGTTTCTTTATTAATTTTTAATTTAAAACTTGCAGAAGTTTATGTAAATTTGCCTAACTAAGCTTTTTGTCAGCAATTACCATCTTAATTCTAACTTAATGTTCGTGTTTAATTACGTTTTCTAATTTAAGTGTGTTTTACCTAACAACATTCCTTTCAGTGCACAGCTTAAACATGAATCTGAGAGAAAAGTGCCATTCAGCTGAGAATAACTTATAATAATGTGTTTAAACATATGGTAGAAAAGTCAAACAGTCCAGTTTTGCCAATTACCAAAAATATCAATTATTTGCTCCACTTGATGGATTTGGTCTCTCCTCTCTAGAGGCCCCGAAGCAATCTCAAGTGAAACTAGTCTGAAGAGATTCTCTCTCTCTCTGTTTTTCTCTCACTCTCTCTCTCAAACCCACTCTCACTCTCTCTTTCTAAGGTAAGAATGCTCAGCCTAATTTCTTCAACTGTGCTATGATCGGAAGGACGTGTGCAATCTTCCAAAAGGGGTCGGACAACAGCCACCAGAAAGAGGCACCAAACGTCATCAGGTATGCAGGTCAAGTGTGACGCACAGTCCTCCAAAACCCAAGCCCAGAGTCCAGTAGCCTGGAGCCCAGAGCCCAGAACCAAGAACCTGAGCTCTCCACCATCAGATTCGCAACCGATCAAAAGGATCCTGTCCCAAGTACGAAAAAAAAAATCCACCCCACATCACTGCAACTACAGCTGCAATAAATTCAACTGTCAGGTGACAGTGGTTGAAACATGAATTGTGGGGGGGTTTTTTTATGGCATGGTTTATAATTCAAGTCAGCTGCTTTGAAAAGATGACCTTCAAAAAAAAAAAAAAAAAAATCCTAGACCTTCAGCGAGTGTGAAACATGCAGTGACTCAAGGCACAGTGACAAAGACCGTCCTCTTTCACTGCAGGAACGTGCGATGGCACACGCCACAACAGGCTCTTATGATAGTTGACGTGATCTTCTAGACGACCGAGACGTGTCAACGGTTGACTTAGGAAAGGAAGGAGGATAAAAGGACAGTTCTTCCTTCTCTGTTCTGCAATGTTTCTTTTCTTTTTTTCCCCCCTCTCTCAGTGACACTGAAGATTTTGAGCGAATGTGACTTCTTCCACAACCCTAAACAGGAAGGAGGTTAAAACCTTTTCAGTGGTCTCTCTTTCCGTCTCCCCCTGTCTCTCTTCATCTTCTACTCATTCATTCTTTTCTCATCATCTCACCAAGTATAGAAATACCGATTATTTTAAAACAAGAAAAGACACACACACACACACGCACATACACACACACGCACGCAAATGCATGCACGCACACTCACAAACACACTCCAAAGGCCAAGAGGCCGAGGGGAATGGCTTTTTTGGGGGATAAAAGAAGAAAAACAAACAGATACCTGGAAAAAGTGCAGTGGGTGTCTCAACAGTGACATGAAAGAAATGTCAGAAGGCATTAGATATGACAGTGCTCAGGTGGGCTGACTGGACCTGTGTGTGTGTGTGAGAGAGTGAGAGAGACAAAAACAGAAAGCCTAATGTATATTCCAGAGCTCTGCCTAATGTTAGTATCCAAAAGCTCTCTGATTGAGATCCTCTGATGTGCTACAAGACAGGCCTAAGCTCCATTAACGCTCTGTGAAAAATAACAAGTCTAAAGTGCAGAGACACAAACTGCACATTTCCACCGTTTGCTGCTTTTGATCTAGGCTCAAGTTTCCCAGCTCGCTCTGCCTGGAAATAAACAAGCGTAATTGTTACGCTCATAGTTCTCTCTGTTTTGTTTAGATGGTCAAATCTTTTGCTTTAATAGCACTAAAATGAGCCACTGATGAGTGGAAAATGATACAAGAGTCTGGCCCTGACAATAACTTGATAAACATGGGTACATTTTTCAAAAATCTTGGACATAACGGAACCGAATTGCGAGTGTTGACCACAGTGAAAGGAAACTGGGGCTTTAGTTAAAAAAAAAAAAAAAAAAGAAAGAAAAGCAGAAGAAATAGAAAGAAGAGAAAAAAAAATATAGACCCTCTCATTCCTTTCTCGCAACTCAGCAATCAGTTTGGCAGATGCCTCTCAACAAATCTTTTGCATCTTTCAATGACAATTTGTCACAGTGAAGGAGACGTCTATGTTAAATGCTGGATTGTTACATACAGAAACTTTAGCTGTGATCAACAATCAAATGTATGGCTTCTGTCAAAGCAAAAAAAAGAAAACACTTACTGAATACAACACCAATCACAGTTCATATGCCGTTCAGCCTCAATCTTTAGGATAACACACATCTTCTGAAATGGATTTTTTTTCCCCTCACAGCAGGAAAATTTCAATAACAACTAAGCATCTCTCCATGCTGTTTCCCATCCCCATAAAAATCAATGAAAACATTAGCAAGCCTGATTCACAGACAAATAACATTTAAAAAAAAAAATCACTGTATGTTAAGCAACGTTCCCCATCCCTCATATCACCGAAATGAATTTCCATCATTGCTGAAACTAACATAGACTCCGTGATTTTTTAAAATTCATTTTGTTTTGGGAATTAAAAAAATAGAAGAAGAAGAAGAAGAAGGAAAAAAAAACCCATGAAAGCTGTCAAGGCAGTTTAACAGAAACTAATAGATTCTGTTGGCTTTGGCCCGGTTTGGAGGACGAAATGGGCAGTTCTAAACCAATCAATGTCTGCTCTGCTTAGAGCCTAGCTGATTTGATGTGGCATGCCAAGGACCCCTGGTCAGACGCACAAACCTATTCCAGTACAAGCTCTAGAAGCCACTTGTTGCCTGCACGGGCGAGTACAAATTTCCATTTGACACAGGTGTCATTTTTGTTAATATCAATCCACTCAGCGCTGTGTCAGGAGCCCGTCTGTACCTCTGTGAAGTGGTTTGGTCATGTGACATCTGGCAAACTCCGTTTAGACGGGCCGGTTGGCTTTCGCGCCCGGGGTTGCATTTCATTTGGGGAAAGACATCCAACCTGATACAGCTTTCTTCATGTCTCTCCTCTACACAGCGGACAATGTTTGAGCTCCTTCTCTCTCTCCTCAGTGTTATTACCATGACTAAAAATATGTCACTGGTAACTCACAGTCTTACAGCCTACGATTTCAAAGAGTTTTAGTAAGCTTCAGGCATCACAATCTACTTTATATATCCACTTTACTTATTTATTGTTTATTGTTTGTTTGCTTGCTTGCTTGTTAATTATGGGGAACAAATTCCTAAAGGACATGCAGTCCTTGGGAAAATAAAGTGAACACAAGGAGGAGTTTTATGGATGCATCTCTGCTGTACATCTCTGTGTACACATTCACATTATGGTCAAAGAGTATATTTGCTGTTATGAAACGTTTTGGAATAAGAATAGTAATGACAAGTAAAATACTCACCGGCAACCTTGTGTTTGGACTTGATGACTCGCTCACACTTTCGTTTGGCACTGACGAGTAGATAGATTTGCTCCTCTTTCGTGAGAACATCATCAGCATCGACCTGTATAGCCGGGGAAAAAAAAAGACTTTTTAATTGAAGACCTAAAACATTGTTTCTTAAATCCACTGATCCATCAACAATGTGGTTTCAACTCCGGATGGATTTGCAGAACAAAGCAGGTAATCCTTTACACACAGCACACACTAGGAAGGGCAAAGCGTTAAAAACCCTCACTAATTACCTCACTGACCAGAGAGAAGCTGCAGTAGACTGAAGGTCAAGCAGGAGAATTGTTTCATTCCCATGTCTTTTAACCAGATAATTCCAGTAAAAATATTTGTCAGAACAATTATGCTTAGGTGCACGTTTAAGGAGTTATATGATGAAAGCATGCACTATGCAAGTCTCAAATGTGAAGAGAAACATCTGCTATTCTAAATATTAGGTGCCTCCGGGACGATCCCGGCTCTAACCTGCGAACTACGTGCCTACACACTCTCCTTGCCGTGAAATGTACAAAAAGTGAGAATATGCTTAGGTTGTGTAGAAAGCATGTGAAAAAAGGCAGAAGAGACAGGAATTCATGGCTTTTTGCAAGTTCTCACTTTGTTTGACCTTCTGCCCATCATGCCACTTTTCTTGTACACTAAAAACATTTACCAAGAAAGGCTAAACACATTCTATCTGTATGCCACCAACAAAAAAGAAGGACTCTTATTTTGAAATAACTAGGTCACGATCAGAAAGGTCGCACATGAATCACAGATTAACTCTAACCACAATGTTTGTTTTAAAAAGCAATCTTATGAGAGATTTTGAAACAGGGTCAAAGAGTTGGGTGTCGAAATCGCAGACGCCTCAGTAACAGAAAGGGCAAAACCATTTTGTGCGTCAGAAGCATGAAGATCACGACTCCATATGCTAACCACTGAAGGAAACTTCATCAGAGGTCCAGTGATCTGAAGCGGAACTTTGCCGACGAGGACAAACATGTGCTTCACAGGATAGTTGCTAAAAAACCACAAAAACAACAAACTCTAAAATCACCTCAGCGCTGCATCCATGCCACCGCGATTGAGTCTTAACAAAAACTGCACGTTGTAATTTGATGTTTACAGCGGAACTGCCATTCAGATGCTGCTCAAAACCAAGCTCAATATCGCTCTGCACGCCACAGGACCAAACAGGGAATACAAAGCTATTTTAGTCCGTCAGATGCACGCTATGGTTCAGACAGTGTTTCAAGATGTACCCCTGTCCCACGACAATGACGCCCCCATACACACACGCCCACCATCGGGATGAAGACAGTCCCATTCTGTGGACTCATCATTCTTGAGATCCAGTCATTATGCTTTATAGAAAAATCCATTATAGAATGTGGAGGAGTTTTCCAAACCCTTATAGCACAAAGAAGTGGAGACCACACTACATCAAGAATGGTCCAGTATTCTACTTAAAGTCGCTCAAAACTTGTTAAAAATTTTCTTAAAAAGGATTGAAGCTGTCCTGAAGGTAAGTATTAAGTAGTAGTATACACACTACTAATATTTTCAGCAAATCACCTTACTGATTTTATTACATTCCAATTAATACCATTACTGGTTAATGAATGCTTATGTAAGCATTGCATACATTCAATAAATAGGTGTTTCCATTACTTTATCCACATCTAAATACAGTGAAATTTCAGCATCACCCTCTAATATTACCCATAACTATATATTGTGAACATAAACATTAGGCCTAGACCAGAAGATTATGAAAGTCTTGATGTGCCTGCTTAAAGAGGTCAGACTACAGTCAAAAAATTTACTGACAATTATTGATAAAAATATAAACTAGCAATATCTTTTAAGGTTCTCTATCAAAAATGTGCAGGTGGTGTTGTGTGAATCTGTTTCTTTTGTGTAAAAAGGGAATGGAACAAATGAGGGACATTGTCTGTGAGGTATGAGTGTTTAACACCACAAAACTGAAGCCATTCAACTCACCCTTTTCATCCTGCCATCAAAGCACTGACCATAATCTGATCACTTATAAAACCGTCACTCACTTTCCCCATGATACATGTGTCAATATTTTTGAATGTGAGGAAGTTCTTGAGAAAGTACAGCCTCTTGGATAAGTAGAACAAGAGCCAAGAACATCAAAATGTGTGTGTGTGTGTGTCCATCACCTGAGACCATTCTATCAATCAATACACACACAGTCTGGTAACATGAGCAGTCCTAGGACTATGTAGACGTATTAAAAATTCCAGACGCTCTGTGGCTCTCGACAGGAAGTGTGAAGATAATTTTGAAATTCCAACTGTGGCAAAGGCCAGGTGATTAATGCCAACTGCTAAGTTGCTAACACAGTTGTGTTCCCGTCAGAGAGGGGGGTCTCAAAGGCGCATGTGGACCGGCATAACTCCTGTACAAACACAATCTCTTACCGTCTTTGGTTGACGCTCGCGGCTGGAGTTCAAGCAATGTTCATCACTGTGTGTGTAAAACCCATTATGTGCTAATCTGACAGAACTGTATGATGTTTTTTTTATGAGATGGATTTTCTACTGGTAGCTTGGTGGCATATATGGTACATATGTTTTTCTAATGCCCATCAGTTTTAATGCATTCCAAGAAGGATAACCATCCTAAATACTGCAGAGTTAGAACCAGCGGGTACAGCTCGGTAATCGGAGATGAGAACGATAAGCCGCATGTCATATACATGCTATTCTCAGGCTACAATAAAAACCGTTCCTGCCATTGGTCTCTGTAGGAATTGTCGGATAAATATTGGGATAAAGTTTTTTTTTTGTCACCTTAAACCAATAAATGACTGTGAGTCTCCGGGGTTTCCCGCAGTCCAACAAGTTAGTTTCAAAGACAAATATTTAAGAGAGCTGCTGATAAGCTCCTTCTTTGGCATGCTAAAATATTTATTCAACCGCAGCTTTTGCATTTGAAAAATATCCAGCACTCAAGAAGTTAGTCAACCCATTTTCTGCTCCTGTCAGTGTATCGGCAAGTGTGTGTGTGTGTGTGTGTGTGTATGTGTGACATAAAAATTCAAATGCGGCATTCTGGATGGCCCTGCCAAAATGACTGCAATGAACGACCGCTCTTTTATTTTATTGCTGAAAGGTTGAGTGACTCTCAGCTTGAGCGTGCCTGGCCATGTTTGTATATGATAATGAGAAACACGTTTCATAGCGGAATTTATAATTCATAATTTCCAGTATTTCAGCGAGGGGAAAGGCGATCCCGATAAAGTCTTGATAGAACATGAGCTTCGCGCCAGTCCCTTGACCACTCACACACAATCACAGTTTTATTCAGTTTTTGGATGAGGGGGAAAAAAAGATATAAAACGCTGCCAGGAATTCCTTTAAATGCATGAAATTTAGTCTAAGGTCAGTAAAACTCAGAGGTTTGGGATTTGAAGGAAGCTTTAACGTTACTCTCTCTCACCCTGCCGGATTTGGTAAACCAACATTAGCTAAAAGGCAACTGAGTGTTTCAGCCCTGAAAAATAATGTGCCATTATTAGCTGGATAAGAGGCCACTTTTTTCCACTTGTATCAGACCAAACATTCATTTAAATGCTCGTGCATCCACTTAATTAAAGTGAAAATCAAGTGAATAAAAAAAAAAAGTTGGTTTTTTTTTCCTAGATAGAGCCACAATCTTAAGGAGCCTTGTGTGTGCAAATACTTTTTTATGATCAGTATGAATACATCACTGCATCGCTTTTAATTCACATGACGTCTAGATGTGAAACTTTAAAATTGAAACAAAGTGGGCTTGAAGGCATCAAAGACTAAACCACTGGCTGGTTGTTTGCAGCTTTCAGCCCTGGGTCAATTTGTGTAACCCCTTTATGTCACCACAGCCATCAGGTACTTGTACACCTCTGAACAAAAGCTGACAGTGCCATGTTTCTCTGTGCTGATGACGGAGTGACAAGCTGTGTCTTAGTTTGCATCACTTTGTCAAATTACACGTTTGGTCGAGAGAGAGAGATCGCTCTTCAGACAAGGAAGAAAGCTCCATGTCGAAAGCTTGATCTTCGCGGCGGTGCAACTCTCTCTCTTTCTGGGAGATACCTTACCTCAATACAGCTATGATTGCTTCAAGTATGTGAGAGAGATAATTATTTCTGGACTGTTTAAATTCATTGGCGGATGTATCCCTCATCTAGATGAGCTGGCTCTCTCTTTTTGTTTTACGTAATTACTGAAAACAATTTATCCAAATTGTTAAAAACTGACTTTGGGCGTATTCACAAGAGTCATGTTAAGAGACTTGGAGAGTCTCAAAATCCTAACTGATTTTGGGCCAGAGTCCAAACTGGCTGCTCCATAAGAAATACAGGCTAATTTCAGAAAAGGGGTGTTCAGTGATTGATTCCTTTTTTTTTTTTTTTCTTTCTTTTTGTCTGTTTTTGTTTTGTTGTCTCAGGTGGATGAGGGGTGCTCTCGTCTGTTAATGCTGAGTCTTCCTATCTTTATTTCAGAGCTCTGTTCTCCAAGCCTGTCTCTGAAACTCAAACATATGACCCCCACACAGAACCACAGCATCTAAACACCATAATATTCTACTCATCAAATATTTTCTCTTCTCTTGTATGAGTGAATGGGGTGGAGAAACGGGGGGAGGGGGGAGCTGAGGTAAGGAAGTCCATTTCGGGCACTGAAAGGCGGTACAGAAGGAGGACATTTATGGCTACGCACAGCAAACAACCACACATGGAACAACATTCCGCCACAAGCAAACACGGACAGATACGGCTTGTTTGCTAGCCCGACTCTTGCCAATACAGAATATTCCAGTGTCCCTTCCAAGGAGGCAAAAATGACATCAAAAATTCACCAGCCAACGTAACACTGTGCAGATGTTGTGCCAATGACAAGCAAAGGAGCCATGGAGGAATCTGAGAACCCTACGTTTCTGCAAACATTCCAGAGAGGCACTAAAAGTGTCATTCCCAACAGCAGCAGTTTCCCCAAATGACATTTTCTCAACTCATCCTCCCCAAATGACATTTTCTCAACTCATCCTCCCCAAATGACATTTTCTTAACTCATCCTCCCCAAATGACATTTTCTTAACTGCTCATCAAAATAAATGAATATCTGTAACAATAAGACACTTCAGCAAAGGGTATGGGAAGATTTACCGAAAGGTTACATGACCTTTGACCTCAGATAGGTGCCAACGAGGTCAAAGCTCAACGGGTGTGAAGGAAACATCCTTGGACGGGCCCCTGAGAGATTTAAGGAACTGGAGCCCAGTTGTTTTGAGCCCTTTTTATTACTCGGCAACACGCACGTGAATTTCACCGCTTCCCCGCACCTCCGGGCTTCGCACCAAAGAATGCCGCGGAAAGAGCAGCAGCCTGCTGCTGGAAAACCCTCTCAGAACTCTTTTCCATTTGATCCCCGCGGTTTAACAGCGAAAACGTCTGAATGGTGCTTGTTTATAAGGACACTGTTCAATACGACATACAGACACGTGGTGCAATCGAAACAGAGAGCCGGATTCTTCTAGAGCATGCCAAATGTTGCTTCCTCACAACAGAACAAGCAGGGCTTATGTCTGGTGGGCGACATACCTGAACCTAATTCAATTGGATGTATATTAGCTTGGCAGCATGCCGAGTGGACCTGCACTGGTGACTGAATGTTACATTTGAGCCAGAAAAACTGCAGAGACACACACTAGTGAAAGACGGAGAGGGGAAAACCTAAACAAATATTCTTCACCGGTATCTGTGGATTTATCCCCAGCGTCTAGACGTTGTATTAAGCTTACAGAAACACAGCGTTCGCCAGAGAACACCCAGAGTTCTCTCTATCTTCCGTTCTTCTGTTGCAATGTGAAGCACAAACGGATTAAAGCTTTCCCCCTGAGGAGGATCATGGGTAATTAGTCTGTGTCTCACGATTATTTTTGAAAAGTATTCCTTCGCCACTGGCTGTACGCCCAGCCACCAGGGCAAACATACGCCTCACAGGACAGAAGCTTACATTTTCATTCAAAAAAAGAAAAAAGAAAAAACACACAGTATTCTTTCAGTTAAGACTTCTCTGGCAGAATGCCAGGGGGAAAATAAGAAAAAAAACACACACACAGTATTAATATACCAGCTTTTGCCTCATTACAGTTTTTGAGCCCAGTTTGAATGAACCATTTTTCTGTTTGTACTCAAACATTGGTGAAATAGAATCAACGATAGTCTTTTTTTTTCAGTTCTCAAGGAAGAACCTCAAATAATATTGAGTTTGAAATATTTAGGCTCAAGTCACCAAAGCTGCATCCGAATTTGCCCAGTGGCTGCTTGCAAGCCTCTGTAAAGTTTCTTACAACAGGACATCAGAAAGTGTTAACATTCTACAAATGCAGTTTTGGCAAAATTGTATGCTTTCAATCTTAGACCTGAGTAAAGCATACTTAATAGCACATAATGTGAGTTTTGTCTGGATTACATTATCCTTAATCATATCTAGTTTTGGCATCCTTTGAATAAGTACTGTCAGTTTTCATTTGGTTTCATGTTCTTCTCTCGTGTTTGTGTATATGTGCATGCCGTGTTTGCCGTTCCACTTTTCAACCTGTCCTTAATCTTTCCATCCATCATCGTCGTCGCCAACTGATGAGATTCCGCCAATCCTGTTGGTGTGTTAGGAGGCTTCTTCCAAAGACTTCTCTGCGTTTGCCCAGATACCTTTCAAATCACCTATGGAATTGTTATTTATTTTGCTGTGTGGCGAGATATGATGGATTACGTTGTGGTCGTTCAGTTTTAAATGCAGGTGGGAAATAGGCATAATTTACATTAGTATCTGCCGTAAGGTTAATTAGCCCTGAAACATGTGAGTCTGGATGCTGTTTTTATTCAGCCCGCCCGTGTGTTTTTGTTTTAACAGAGCCTTTAGTTTTGTGTAGTCAGCAACCTTATGGAAGACTTTTATTTGATTCTGTTGTTTTTCTTGCCGGGTTGTGAAGTGGTATGTTTTCCAAACACAAGTGGCAATTTTATTAAGATCACCTTCTCATTCTTTAGCACAGACCATCTTTTTGTCCATCAATAGTTCCATTATTGTTTCATTAATTGTTCCATTATTGTTTTGGTGTATCCGTAAAACAGTGAACATATGAAATAAGCCTTGGTTGGTTTCTGGCACCACCTCTTACTGGTGACGTTATGGTGCATTACTGTTACTCCTTCCGTACCTGTTAACAGCCCCTCTGGGTCCTAAAACAAAATGACAACAGGAACAGAAACAAAAACAACCTTATATGAATACTAAACTGAAACAGAGGTCTCACATGTTCACCTGACCTGCGGTCCTTCTGACGAACTAGACAGACAAACAGCAAAACAAGACTGAGGAGACAATTAACAAACAAAAGAAATAGTGTACAGAGATCTATTCTAGAAAAAGGGTGGCAGCTAAAATTATCCGTCGCATTCTGGACTGTAATTTTGAGGTCTTAACATTTTTTTCCCCTCATTAAAGTGTGCTTGCAGTGAAGTATATTATTACCATGTAATAATGTAGCTCCTGAGAGATGTTAGTGAGAGGTATGACTGGAAACCTTCGTGTCAAAGGTATTTAGCCATTAGGTGTTGTTGTACACACCAGATAAAATAACTCTTATTAAAACCAAGCAGTCACTACATTTTTAGTAAAGACTGAACAGTAGCAAAATAAAAAAAAAACAGTATCTTTATGATAGTATTTAAAAGACCAGGTGAACGTATTAATAAAAGCTATCCTTGTTAGCCTGTGTATTGACAGAAACAGGCGTGCTCCTGAGGGTGACAGGCTAGTTCTAAACTATCTGCCGCTTCTTAAGCCGTCATTATTTTGTTAACTAGCCTTTCTGAGAAGCTCTGTTCGTGCCGAGATTTGTGGTTTCCGCTTCCCGTCACATGCGATGATGCTAAGCTAAAGCAGATATTTGCTTTCCAACAGGCTTCGACCTTCACTGTGGTCACTCTTCTTTTGCTTTATCCAGCACAATGGTTTGAATTTGTGCAAAGCGGCAGTGGTCAACTAGACCACGTCCTGATATAGCAGGAGGGGTTTTTTTATGCCCTGTATTCTGTATTTGAGATCAGACCACAAAAGTCCCGTCTTACAGTTTTTTTTCCAAATTGCCTATAATTATAAATGATCAAATGCATTAGCCATTTTCTCACAACCATAAACCATTTACTTAGAACTACACACATTCTGGATGCTCCCACTCAGTCTGCAATGGTGGTAGGTTTGTTTTTTTTTTCGCAAAGTATTTTACAAAAACCTCTCATTTAGGTGCAATATTATCGGAGAAAACTCCATGAAATAAACAAGGGGTCCAAGCTATAAATATGTGACTCACAATGCAAAATTCAAGCAACCAATTGTTCAGAACCAAAACTTCACATGTGTAATTTCAAATTGCTTAATTTTACATTTAACTCTCGAAACTTTATCATGGGTGAATGAGACCACAGTGACTCACCATTGGAGCATAAAACAGTCACATAAAACAGAGGCCAAAAGGAGGGGTAAAGTAAAAGTCAACCTAAGACAAGTGAATGTGGAGGAGCCCTGTGTAGACTGTCTTTGAGTCCTTATTTATTTATGTTATTTGTAGTGAAGCCACGGACAGAATTACTGTAGTGCATCACACTCCATTATAAGCTACAGTTTGTGAATGTTGTCAGCTGAAATCATGATTGCATGAACATTTGTTTTTCTGTTGATGTGGAAGAGGATCTACCAGCCTTACATTCCAAAATACACTGTACAATGTGTGTCAGTAAAAGATATCATCATCATCTCTTTGTAGTAAAGCAAGAAACTGCTATTGTAAATATAACTGCTAGACATCTTCCCCCCTCAAAGTCGCATGTTCTAGTGTTACAAATAAACAACAAAATATAGTCAGTCAGGTTCCATTTTAAAACACTATAAAGACCATGGACTATAGTAAAAGTGAACTGTTTGCATAATTGGGGGGGGGGGGGGGGACCAACAACAACAACAAAAAAAACCTTAAGTGTGTTTTCAGGTTTTTTATGGAGATGTGAATCACAGGTGCTACTGCTAAGCAATATATTATTTAGCTCAATGACTTTTGGTTTTGATATCCATGCCTGCTCTATTATTTAATTTTGTTTAAAGGTCTGTGGGTGTTTTGTTCAAATACAGTTTTGAGGAACAAGTTTTGGAAATCGGAAGCACCTGAGCGAAAAAAAAAAAATTGTAATGAAAACCCCCCATCAGACTCTTCTGTAGGATGATTAGAATTCAATTTAAAATTCAACTGATACTACTAACTCCTCATCAAGACTTCCAAAAAGATGACAAAAAAAAAAAAAACCACATGAAATTCATCTTACACTCCAAAGCAGTACCATCTTTTACCATCTCTCACAAACACAGCAGACTCTCTCTATCCCAGGCTCTTTACTCTGATGGTGTATACACGGTGGTACAATCTGATCTCTTTACTATCGCTTACTCCCCCTTCCCATAGCCAGTGACCAGTGTGGAGGTCACCCTCTCTCTGTCAGAAATCCTGGACTTGAGCCATCCTGAGAAACCACAGGATAAGATTAATGAGACTATTAATTTAAGGCAAAGCCATCAGTCAAGAAGGACTACAGCTCTGGAAAAAACAAAACAAAACAAAAAACAACAACAACAAAAAAACCCTCTAACAAGTATGAGACCTTTTTGTTTTGCTACTTTGTGTTTTTCTGGAGGTCAGTGAACTTTTCAAAAGGATCGAAACCTACAAGTGATTTCAGACAGATGTAATGCTTTTCAAAAACAGCAAGCAGTCCATGATTGCAGTTCATTGGTTACTCAGGGATACCCTAATCAATCAACTTTAAGGCAGGACACAGATACCTTCCTGATCCTGAGGTGCTGTGTCTTCTTTGTACCCCATGAATCCCTGAGGAGGCCTCAGAGAATACGCCTCTACAGCTTGGACATTGAATCCAATGAGGTTCCAGCCGGAAAAAAAGGTCCAAAATGAAGCTATCACATTTGTGCACATCAATAATAAATAACACAGAGATACTATTTACACTTCACACTATAGAGGGACTGTATTATGGAAATGCAGGTATTTTTTTTTCCCCTGACATGTTCTGGTCATTTGCCCTTTTTTACACCAGCCCAACATTTCCTTCCTTGTTGTTGGCTTGTTTTCAAAAAAATCTCTCAAGAGCTTTCTCTCTCTCTTTTTTTTCTCATCTTAAGAGTGAGTGCGAGAGACGGAATAACTGAATAACTGACTGACTGAAGGAATCTCGTAAATCAAAGTTCAGCTGAATCTTCTCTTCAGTGGCGCGTCCACAATCTGGAAAAAGCATGAATATGTTACTTTTGACATACTGCGCCACACAAATGTTTTTTAGGCTGGCCTGGGGCTCCTGGATCGCATGAAGAACATGACTCAGTGCCACTCCTCCTCAACTGTGCAATTTGCATTTGATGATAAAAACCACAAACCACAAGACTGGTTGTCCCTTGGAAATGCTTGCAAAACCACACTCTGACTTAGAGCGCCATTCAGATCCTAATTACAGTCCTGTCCTAGCCAGATACGGCGGCGGAGGAGAAGTCTGTTTCGTATGGAAACATTGTGTGTTGCTTTAGTAAGCACATATACCACCAGGCCCCAGAAAAGGCTTCTACCAACATTTTGTTCCCTTTAATTGAAAATTGAGTATTAAAAAAAAAAAAAAAGCATTACATAAAGGAATTTTGAGTCTAAGACAGTCCCATCTTCCTGTATCCTGAGTCCTGCCAAAGCTGCATTTTAATTTTCATCAAGAGCTTAAAAAAACTGAAAACAGTTGCATAACAACCATGAGGACACAAGGAATTTCATAATAATATCCTAATGGGTAGTTTGTAAAAATGTCAATTAAATCCATGACTGATGGTTTGTGCATGTGTGCGAGAGAGATTGACACAGAGAGAGAGAGAGAGAGAGAGAGAGACAGAGAGAGAGAGATGGACAGAGGGGGAAAAAAAGAGAGTGGGGATGGGGCAAAGTGGAGTTGAGAGGCACCCATGAAAATCCCTAATGCATATCAATATTCAATCAGAGAATATAGCATGACTGTACTCATTATCCAAAGCATGATCATGTGGCAGACAAAAAGAAAATCTAGATTAAGGATTAAAAGATATAGCCAGCGTTTTTTTTTTTTTTTATACAAAATATTCTTGAGAGCTTTCTATTTTTAGATAACACAGATGTTGGGCTTTTGACAGAAGCATTAACAATGCAGTGAGGTTAACTCTCATAAAATTCAGTATGTTAGCAGGTCCATTATTGTCTCCAGCCTTATGTAGTCACCAAATGCATAGTGGTAATACACAGGTACTAAAAAATGGCTGATTTCTCTCTCTCTCTCTCTCCTTTGTGTGTGTGTGTGTGTGTGTGTGTGTGTGTGTGTGTGTGTGCGCACGCGCCTTGAAGACCTGTGTCAAGGGAAATCAAGAACTAAAAGGGCTTCAAGACCAAGTAAAAAGATACGAGACAGTAAGTCTGTGGGAGATTACAGCTGTTCAAATGGTTTTCAGTAACAAGTAGTTGTGTTGTGTTTTAGGGATTCACAGAATTCAGTGCACTTAAGTGCTTTAAGAAAACTCAACTAACGTTGAAATTCTGCGCTGCCCCTATACAGTTTGTTTGTCATGCACAGTTCTCAGAGTTTACAGTGAGCTGTGGAGATGCATGTCCTGAATGGATTTTCCCTGAGTTTATTTAGTCAAACCACAAAGGTCAAACTAAAAGCTAACACTAGTTACATCTCCGTTCCTACAAAGGAAGAAATCTCTCTGATGTTGTGATGCTGTTTATGGTAAGTGCTGAACATGACAATCTACAGCAGTGTCCACTCTTGCCACCAGCATTTTCCCTGAATTATTTTTGAGTGAGGTTTTTTCTTTTTCCTTCCTTACATTCAGAATAAACTGCTTTTATGGGCAATAAATGAAATTTAGATTTATTAAGCCTTTCCATTTTTATTCTTCGATATATTCTTCCTTTCTTTATATATATATATATATATATATATATATATATATATATATATATATATATATATATATATATATAAAATGAGGGGCCAAACAGGAAATATATAAAAGTAAGTCTGAATATATAAATATAAGCCCAAATATATAAATGTCAGTCTGCATGTATAAATGTATCTCCGAATGTATAAATGTAATTCTGAATATATATATATAAGTAACTCTGAATATATAAAGTTAGTTTATACTCAGGCATATCACAAGACAGTCGTTTTTCTGTTTTGATTTTTTTTCTTCTTGATAGGCTACTGAGTGAGCAAGACAGGTTTAACATCAGCAGCAGTAAAATTTTACAGTACAATCACAGATGATCAAGCAAAAACGTTAAATAATTTAAATTTGAATGAGGCAATAATTTGGACTTAATTAAGGGGTCCTTATTTTCTTGGTATTAGGACGGCAGCGTTCGCCACTATTAAAGGACACACTGATGTCATTTAGAACTTAACGCGTTGTCTTTATTTTCGGCTGTTTTCGGCCACAGCCACGCCTTACAAAACACAATTAACTTTCCCCACTTAGTGTCGGGGTTTATTTCGCTACAATGACCGGCGCGCTATACATTATTAGTTGAATACTTGACTCTGATTGGTCAGTTACGGCATTCTACGGTCTGTTATTTCTGAATAGCAGACTGCTGCTGTGAATAACAGACCGTTGCTATGGAACTATTTTTTAGCGGAAGTAATAAAATAATTTTTAAATCAAAAGAATCATTTTCAAATCAATATTGTGTGTCAAATTATTGATTGCTTTAATAAGTAGCCGTGTAATAAGCGGGATAGTGTACAGTTAGCTGGTCATCATAGTGAAATAAACCCCATGTAACTGTACATCTCGTAACTAAACTGTGCACATCTGATAACTTTATACACCATGGTGAACTTGAACACGCTACAGGATCTTTCAAGTCGGGGAGCCAAATTCCAAAGTGCACTGGTGAAAAGATGGCCCAAACAGCTGGAGAAATAGTAAATAATCTCTTAACCAACCGTGTTCTTATAGCTCAATGGCAAGTTCAAGCGTACACCAAACTAGGGATGAAGATGTCTGCACAGTCTTTCGCCGAGGTTTTAAACCAGGCGAACGTTTTCCTGCTCCTGTTTACAACCTGATGCACTTCTCCAAACCACCTCAGCGAAATAGCATGCAGACTTCTTCCTCCGTAGTTTGGTGTCCGCTGGAACTTGCCATTGAGCCATAAGCACACAGTGTTCTGTCGCTCCTGTCGCATTTTGCAGCAAGGGTTTCTATGAAACCAACGCTTGTTATGAGATTATTTACTATTTCTCTACCTCTTTAGGCCATCCCTTCGCAAATTCTCCGTCAAATTTAGCTCCCCTACTTAGAGGGTCCTAACACCAAGAAAATAAGGACCCCTTAATTAAGTCCAAATTATTGCCTCATTCAAATTTAAATTATTTAACATTTTTGCTTGATTATCTTTGATTGTACTGTAATACTTTACTGAAGCTAATGTAAAACTTTTTTTGCTCACTCAGTAGCCTATCAAGAAAAAAAAGAGAAATTATTTAAAAGAAAAACGACTGTATTGTGATATGCCTGAGTACAAACTAACTTTTATATATTAAGAGTTACATTTATATATTCAGGAATTATATTTATATATTTCCTGTTTAACCCCTCATTATATATATATATATATATATATATATATATATATATATATATATATATATATATATGCACACACACACACACACACAACACATCTCTCTCTCTCTCTCTCTCTGTGTATATATATATACACACACACACACACACACACAACCACTCTATACATCAGACATCATCACAGCCGCAGAGGAAGACAGAGGCCAGTCAGACATGTAGCTTACAGATGTACACTTAAGTGGACTGCTCTTACACACAGGAAATACACACTGCTCAAGCATTGCTTGCCAGTTCACCTAAAAAACCTGATTCTTACACAGATCAGTCAGTATTCAGCAACAATGATTTCCTTAAAGCATTTCCATATGGCTCCACTGTACCTCTGAATCAACCATATCTGGGTCATTCAGTGTAACAGAGTATGAGTCTACCAGACAACCCTGTCCCAAAAACCCCATGCCACAATCACCATGGATAACAGGGTGGACTGCAGGTGAGTTCTAATGGGTTCATACATTTTTTAAAAACACCTGGATAAAAACAGAGCTTCAAGGGTTTCAGAAATCTAAAGCAAGAGTTGGCAAATGCCTGAAAGCTCTATAAATGAATTCTGCGATAAATAACATAAATGAATGATGAACCCAGATGACTTCCGTCCACACTGACCGAGTGGTCCAGGTTAGCCGAACAATTCACAAGACATCTCAGAATATCATTCGTTATTCCTGTTTATTCCAAAGGCAAAAGGAGGTTGGCAAGGCTCTGCATTACGAGAGGCCCGGAGGCTTGGCCACTGGGGATCTGAACTGGAAACGTCGTGGTCAAGTTGCATTTCATGGCCCAGTACACGCACTGGCTTCCAACACTTCACTTACAAATGCTGGTTTTCCAAAAGAAAGATATTTCTAGTATCATAGTTCTAGTTTCAGACAGACCCTCATAAAAACCAAAGTACTGCCATCGCAAAAGAGAGATACAGACGTTATGATAACAGATAATGAAAAAAAAAAAATTCAATTAAAAAATCCTTTAGTGATGACTCATAGAAGCACCAATGCGTCAGAGAATCTGCTGTTTCCAAACGTCACGATGCGTAACCACAGACATGGGATCATTCACTGTGATCAAAAAATCACAACTGCTCTCTGTACTGTACCTTTTCCATAATCTGCAGCACAGAGCCACTGAAACAAATTAGGAACATCACTAGGTGCCATATCTGTGTAAAATACTGCTACACTTTATATGGTCTTCAAGTCTATAATTCTTAACATTAAAGATCCGATTTATTGGAGGTAATGTAACTACATTTTTATTGACTCTTGGCTTAGCTCAAAGTCCTAGGCCCAAATTTGACCGATGCCATCTAAATAAAAACCGGATAACTCATTAGCTCCTCCTGTATGACTGTGGTATAAAAGCATGCTCGTGATTTTCTCCATTTCGTCTACTCTAAAAAAAAAACTGAGCTGAATTCCTCAATATGTTAATGTGTTCGCGACAGAAATCTCTATTCATCTCATCTCTCATCTCATGTTGTGGTGCTGAGAGTTAGAGGCTAATTGATTGGGCAGCATGTGTCCGGTGGGGACTGGTAACGACACGGCGAATGACGCTAGCGTTAGCAGTCACATTTCTCTCAGCAGTACCTCCAGCGCTCTCTCTGAGGACGCCTGCCAAAACGACGCCAGCACAGTCGATATTATGTAAATTCTTGACCTCTTGCTGGCCCAGTCACGTCATTGTGTGGTTCAAGGCCGAGAACGTCAGGGCAAGGCTAAACAGATCCGACAAACGGTGCCGTTGAGGGCAACCCAACCAGCGACACACGGGTCAAAGAATCTCCACTAAAGGCTGAAAGCTTCTTAATGGCAACAGTGAAGCAGGTCACTAATGCAAATCAAATCTACCGGCAAGCCTTTCTACACTGCCCTGGCTGTTAAAACCCCCCCTCTACCTCCCCACCAGTGTGAGAGCAGGGACACACGTATGGTCACGCAACACCCTAGTGAAGCCCCTACAGAAAACTCACATGCCCATGAGAGTATCAGGTATTTCTCACAGACAGGATAAACAAACATAAACACTGATGACTTCAGCCATACCCTCTCCACACAGGTTTAATGCTTTAATCCTAATCTACAATAATCCGTCTATTTCTCTTTCTCTCTTTCTTTCTATGTGAAGGTTGCATGAGAATTCCACAGTCAGCATGATTCTTAAACAGCATAAATTATTACCTCTCCAACACTTCTGATGTTGTTTTACTTTCATTGTGAGGGCTGATCGTTGCAGCATGTTAAAATAAATAGGCTACTTTCCATGTCGGCCTGGTTTATAATTTGAGAGTGAAAGTTAATAATTATGTAGTCATAATATCACAAACCAGATTAAACGGCAACTGGTAATGAAAAGGTGATGGCTAAATTATGCTGGTGTAATGATGCAGCAGTATAATCGTAACGCTATAACCACAAATCCTCTTTTTGTTGTCTTGCATATCTGTTTTCATTTGGTAATGGGCTATGTGTTGTCCTCATAACAAAAAAGCTTCTTCTAGTGTTCTAATGACACGACTTACTGTTTGGCTGTATTTAGGACTCAGTGACTCTCCTTGTGTTTAATTTTGTTGTCAGTGTTTACAGATTTTCAGCATGGCCTAAATAATCACAACTTGACAGAAGATGACAGCATGCTACCTAATTCTGACTCAGGTTCTGGCTCAGATGCTTTGATGGTGAAATGTTCTGGGAACTGAATTTGACAATTACAGCTATGTTAAAAAACAAGACAGAGCAAAATGGCTAAGAGAGCCATAGCACTGGGCTGTTTTGCATCATGACTGATAATCGACCCTGAAGAACAATAAATTTCACTTCAGAACATGATTAAAAAAAAAAAGACTAGATCTACACTAAACCTGAAAAATGACAGGATGTCACAAAAATGGATGGTTTCTTTGTATTGAATACAACCACAAGACAAAACCTGCTCAGAGGAGCATTTTCCACTAACTCTGACTTAGTGGTCTATACAACAATTTCTCTAAACACAGTGAATTCCCTTTGTACTGGACCTGTCCTTGGAGCCATCTTCTGGAATAATAGTTTAAACGAATTCAAAAAACCGGCACGAGAATGTTTTGCAGCAACTCTGATGAATACTCCAAGTGTCTCCTCCTCTTCTCTACTTGCGTTAATATTCAGAAAGACTACACAGCATTAACAGTCCTGGGTCTGCCCAGCTGTCGCTGAGCTGTCCGTGACTTCGAAGGAGCTTTCACTCAGCGAAGAAGCAGTGAAGATATCGTTCTTTTAGAGGTCTCTGAGGGAATGTCAAACAATTCAATAAAACACTCCACACAGGAGCACAAAGCTCAGTTACACAGCTTCCAAAAACCTAGTCAAGGGCACGACCTTCCGCGCTACGGCTCTGGTCCTGCCTTCTTTCTTTCTTTCTTCCTTTTTTTTAATCTGATTGTGATGTGGGAGGATGGGGAGGATGGGAGTGAGGAAGATGAGTGGAGAATGTCCCAAAGGGAGATAATCAGGAGCTCCTTTAATTACCAGAAGGTGTCTCGTGCTGTTCCAACCCGCGTCCCCGCTCTGATTAGCTTGTTAAAGGACCTATTGTAAGCGAACCTTGATGGGAAGGTCAAGACGAATGAACAAGTGCTCTCCACAAAGACTTTTAAACATATATATATATATATATATATATATATGTGAAAGAAAAAAAAGAACAGTGAAAAGAGAAAGAAATTTGAAATTACTGAGTCATTTAAGAGTAACTTCTTTTTTTTTGGGGAGTTAAATACATGGGACATTTGAAGGTTGACTGTTTGGGAGGACAGTAGTGTATAAGCCAGCTCTTCCTTTATCTTATGTTGTGTCCTTTGTGTTTCTGTCAAATGTTTGTGAGACACTCATTAACTGACCAGTCAATAAAAGGCAATAACAGAAGGCTGTGAGAGGCACACGAATGTGAAATTACACAAAAGGACAACAATGAATTTAAGTAGAAAAAACAAAAACAAAGCCATTAGGATGCATCTACTGAGTCCATTTCACACCAAACAAACATGTGAAGCTTCAAAATGATGCAGTGCTCATCTGAAGATTGAGTAGTCTTTTTTTTCCCCTCTGTTTGAATGACTGATTTGCATATGTTGTATCTGCCTGTGGCATCGCTACTGGGCCACGACAAAAATAGACTTTGAGTTGTCTCTGTGTTTTGGTAAAACAATCTCCATGAAAGAAAGAAAGAAAGAAAGAAACTTATTTTGGAAGCAAATACACAAACAAAAAAAAAAAAACAATGTAGAGCTAATTAGTGTTTGTTTCAAAATACATCAAATTGATGGAGGACACCGAGAGGGACTTTCAAAAATGAATCAACAAATGAGTAACAAACATTTGTCGACACAGTAGGTTCTCTACACAAGGGACTGATGGACTGACCTTGGTCATCACATGAGTGTCAAAAATGCCTTAATGAGAGCAGCACCCAGCAGCGTAAGGTCACGCCCTTTCCACACAATACCTGTATACATTTACATAAACAATGACAGCATGAATCACAATACACTACTAATTAGGGACACATAAGGGGCATTGTTACACAGCTTGAGAAAACAGTAAGCTCTTGAAATCCACAAATACAACAAGTAACAAATTAATGGAGATCTTGTGCTCAGACAAAATACCATCTCATGCATGAAATTCCACTTCAAAATCTCAGCCCCCCCCCCCCCCCCCCCCCCGTGGCTGGTATGTATCCTATGTGTATGTCCACTGAATGGACTTTCAGCACAGGCTCTCTGGCTAGCTTGGACACCACTGCTCTGCTGCAAGCTTTTAAAGCCAGTGTTTATCTTTGGGGCTGGAGGCTCCCAGAGAAAAAGCAGACAGAGAGAGACAGAGAGAGAGGTTTAAACGTCAATGGGCAAACATGGTGTCAGCAATGCTAAGCCCATCGTAGCCGATAGCATGCATTTCCAGTATGTGGCCTTTGCATGCATTAATGCAGGGGCACGAGGGCGTGCAAGGTGGCTGGATAAATGAAGCCTAGTGTCCGCGCTCTCTCTCTCTACGTCACCGTGCTTAGAGCCTCCAGTCAATGACTCACTCACTTCAAAAAACTGACAGTCTCCACTTCCCCGCTCTGCCAAGAGAGAGTAGCCACTCTGGGCTCGTTCGCATCAGAACAGGGCAGCTTCGAGGGGGGTGTCTGCCCACATAATTAATTGTTGGAGTGCAACCCAACCCACATCCCCCTGCAGAATCCTGGTATTTTGTCACTGACACATAGTTACACATTCCTAAGTGCCTTCTAGCTTTACTTTTAGCAGAGTGATCTGTAGGTTCAGTTAAGAAGCTACCCCCCCCCCCCCCACCCCCCAACCCCCAACCCCACCCCCAGCAGCGGACACAATATAATAGCATAAAAAGCAGCTTGGTGTCATTACTGCATAGGTCTGCTTTCAACGTCAACCCAGGTTTAAGGGGAAAGGTCGAAGTGCAGCTGTTTCTCTGCGATGATACCGACTCCCTGAGTCACTTAGCTGCACCAGGGCACCATCACTCTCTCACTCTGTGCACACTGGATTTGGTCGGATATTTGGGCCCCATGTGTGAGAAAACGGCAGGGTTTTCTCGCTTCACGGCTGGAAAATCCGGAGCTGTTGGACGGCATACTTACAAACTCCTGAAGCCCCAGAGGTTTGCAATGAGTCTAATAAAGATCCTTTTTAAAGACATGCTCCCTCCTCACGGCCCGAAAGATCTACCCCTGCCAAAATCCTGGTGCTGCCCGGCTCGGAGGCCACATCTCCCCAGAGCCCATCCCAAAACTACCCCGGTCCCACAGGCCCAAACGCTTTCCGAATGGAGGACATCAGGATCGGGAGGAGAAAGAAAAGAAAAAAAGGCACTCTTTTCAAATAGTCCCACACCTCTGTAATCAGGTCCTGAGAGAACACGAAGGGTAAAAGAGGGGGTGAGATTGTAAAAGAGAGGAGAAGCTACAGTAGAATCGACAGAGAATTTTCACATGTCAGCGCCAGTCAGTCGACTAGGGATTTAAGGAATGCAGAGCCGGCTTGGAATTCTGGGGCCCGGAGAAGAACGACTGGCAAGCCACGGACGAAAGACATACACTGCAGAAGATCGGGGGGGGCTTGATTCAGACCAGGTTATCACAACTATGCACCACTTTTTTTTTCCCTTTTTGGATTAATGTAAACAACAGCCTTTTGATTAGTATACAGATGCATACGCATCCAGAAGCCTAACTCACTGTCATATGAAGTTTCAAAACCTAAGAATTCTTTAAATATTTTTTCATGATAGACAATTGTTTAAGTACTTAATTCAAAGACAAGGAAAAATGAAGTTCATGCCCTAATCTGTGAACATTCACCGCAGAAACACTGTTTAAAAAAAAAAAAACACCTTAGTGTAAGACAGAGGAAGGAAATCATTTCACTGCAGTGGGTGGAGAAGGTGCAAAAAGATGGCGTGAATTCTCTGAAGGTTTTGTAAAGGTGTTGTGACGTGGCTTCCCTCCCTTTTCAGAGATCATTATCCTTCACACAGAATGCTCCTGTGGATATCACTTCCAAACCTGTCAACTATTTGCAGACTGCAGACAATTTTCAAAGCTTTGCCTGAAATTGGAAAAGCAATGCAATGAAAGATAAGAATATTCCAAATATTCTTATCAAATCCAAATTTCAGAAGACGCCAAGTCTTTCGACTGTCCATTAAAAAGCTGATCCCTCTGACTAATCAGGACAATTTGATTTTGGGAAGTTGAAAAATTGATGTGTGCGCGTGTGTGTGTGTGTGTGTGTGTGTGATAGAGAGTGAAAAAGAGAGAGCGCAAGCATAATGCCTCTGTGTGGGGGTGTGTAGATGAGCGTGAAAGAGAAACCGCATGTTTTCACTAAATTTTTGCCTGACACAATTCACATCTTATAAACTATTAAATGAGAGCTCCGAAGTACAAAAGTGCGCTGAAATGAAACATTTCAAAAGTAGTTCTCTACAGACTTCAGATTAGGAGAGGGGGGGGGTCATACCTCAATAGCTAATCCATATCAATTTTTAATCTATTTTTGAATGTGTTCTATCTAAAATAAGACTGAAGTGGGAGTACTAGGAGTCTTATGAATATTCATGAGGACTGGTTGATTGACAGATAAGGGCTGGAGTGTGCACTGAAGATTTTCACCCTAACTCGTGATAGCACCCAGGCACCCATTCAACAAAAAGTCAGAGTAGACTTTGTTTTAGCTTTTTTTCCCCAGATACTTTGTGGAATCTTTGGTAGACTCTGTAAGCATTGTACTAACCTTTCAGAACAGGCCTGCTCAATTACTAATTCAAATGAGCCAGACAAAACCGGGCCGTGTCCATGGGTGGGCCAGGAAGTTCTGGCAGCCAATTTATATTTACATGTTCACATTTTTTAAAAACCATTTCAGCTTTACACATATTTACACTTATTTAGCATTTGGAGATGGGAAATTAATCAAGTACTTGTTACTCCAAGCAGAGTTAAAATCATGGTTTTTCATCTTCAAAGACATGTTTTATTTGCTGGGTCCTTGTTGCAAGTGTTGCAAGCTATCAGCTTTGTGTGGCTAGCAAAATGTTTACAGTGTGTCACATATCTATGGCAATAGTGCTGTTACACTGTGTAAAGCAACACTCACGGAATGTCTCTTGTCCACTCAAATTACCCGACTGGAACCAACTGTTATATGATTTGGTTTCAGTTGAATTTGATTTTCAGATTTTAAGGCCATTGGTGGTTGTTCTTGAGCCTAATTTGGCCTGTAGACCACCAGATGAATAGGCCTATCCTAGAACAACCAAAACAGCACAAGATTATGGAAGCCTTATGTGCAGCAAAGATGAGCTTGTTAAAACACTACAATTAATGAGATGAACGGCAGCAGATTCTCTGGGTTTCCCCAGTTAATAGTAATGAACCTGACAGCGGTTATTACACCAAGTTACATGTTATAACACAAAACCTCAGAAAATGTAGGATCTCCAACAGACCAGGCTAAAAACTAGGGATGGGAGATAATCAACTTTACTATAAAATGTTGAAATAAATAAATAAAAACATGCCCCAGGTAGCGATTGGGTTTCATTGACTAGTTTGTGTTTTATGTTGTCTATCCAAAACACTAAACCTCTCAAAATATCTCATTTTCACTTCAGTAAGAGTAAGCAGTTGAGTACTTTTCTCAAGCAGACACTAACAGCAACATTTACTTCAGATACTTGATAGAGACCCGTTTTAAACCAAACAAACAAAACCAAATTCAAAATAGCTTAACTTATTGCTCCTTATGTCAGGCTAACCCATTCAGCATCTGACAGGCTAAATGCCCCTCAGTTCAAATGTCTGCGTTTTTCATATCACTTATTTAGCCCTGCTGTAAAAGTGGCATTGACTTACTCACACTCCCACATTCTTTGAGGGGGGGGGCTGAGGAAAAAGAAAACTACCCCAAAAGGTCAAGGCAAGTCAAGTAAACAGAGTTTTCCTGAGTAAAACACTAGCATGGTGTAGCTTTACCACGCTAGTTAGACTGAGGCCTCCGATGCTGATGGGCTCCGTTAGGAGGCGGGGGGTTGGACAATTTCAGCTCACACATGACCCGCCAGCTTGGAAGACCTCTCCAACTATCTGCGATGTCCCTGCAAGAAGACACGTCACTCACCCTTCCAGAATATTTCTTTTGTTGTTGTTGTTTTCTTCTTCTTGTTTGCTTATGGAGACTCGGCTCTCAGATCATGAGAAGTTGCTATGAGGTTTTATTTTGGGGGTGGGGGTGGGGGTGGGGGTTAGCGTTTGTTTCCAACTTGTTAATTACTGCCAAACATTTTTGGTAACAAAAGAATCTTCACAATGATTTGCCAAGAGTAAAAGAAGCATTTATCAGCATCTGAAACTCGACAGGGCTGCATAAAAATATTCCTCGTCGTTCTGGAGATATCTCAGTCATTCCAGAGAGGAATGCTCAGGCTAATCTCAAGAAATGTCAATCAAATCAAGTCTCCACAGAGACTGACAGTGCCACTGACCTTTATGTAGCCAGTGAAGGCAAATGTGGCACCATTCCATTACGTTAGGAGGCAAATTTAAAATTATTTTAACCCACATTCTTGAGCCATGCTCTTCACAACTACAGGAGTGAATGGTTGCAGTTCACTCTTAGCGTTTCTTTCAATACAACAGCTCTCATGACAGACCCAAATCACACTCAAAAAAAGGGAGAAAGCCCATTACGGCACACAACTGCTTACGTTCCAGCCGAGCTGGAAGGGACAGGGTGGCTGACTGACGGTCTACAATCGTGTGTGGAACTGTGCTGGTCCATAGCACAGACCTGGTTAGAGAACATTTAGAACCTCCAGCGTGAAGAGGGACCTTACCCATTCAGCTGACACTGTCACCAGTGCTGCCCCCCCCTTTAATTTCCTGTTCAAGTGCCAAACGAGGTTATGAACCCTGAATTGGAAAGTCTTGATTGCAATCATGACAATTTCACCTTTTCCACAGCAGACACACAAAACACAAGGGCCAATCAGAGCAGATTCTCGCCAAGTCGGCCAAAAGCCCAGGAGAAATGTGGTCAAGTGGTAGACTGACAGGAGCTTTCTGTCAATATTCTGCCTCTCGCCAAAAAAACAAAACAAAAAAAGATACCATATTTTATACATAAATATTTGGTAGCTTGCTCCAATCCCAAATATTTACTTTTCATCTAGGAGGAGCAGCTGGTGAATTATTGCCAGTATGGGGGGGGGGTTGATGTATTCTGAGCAGTACCATTAGCTGTCCTTACTGTGTGAAGATTGGCTGATCTGCTTTACAGGACATCCTCCTCAGAGAACTCCATCACCGGCCCTGCGTTTGTCTCTGAGTGATGGAGACTGATAGCCAGGGTGGTGGCCATACAAATTCAAAAACACTGGAGAAGGCTTTTACAATCCGCTGGTCTCAGTAATCCCTGCTGTTTATCAACACCACAATGGCATGGATCCAGCACGTTGGTACACATTAATCAACATGCTCTCAGAGCATCATTTTCCCTACCTAACCAGACAAGTAGAGAAATGTTATTTTTATAGACATTGATATAAACGGTACAGATGTTTTTCTCTCATCTATATTGACATACAAACCCTGCTCCTAAAATCTTACATTTTGTGATTATACAAAAAAAAATTATATATATAATATATAAATATATATATATAAATATATATATATAAACAACCATTTCCTACTCCTGTATATTTTCTTTTTATTGCTATGAGACAAACAAAGTGTATATAAAAATATAGAAACAGTGTTTGTTTAATGAAATATCAAATTTTGATTGTGAAAGAATATGACTTGATGAAACACTGACGAGGAGAAAGCTAAAAGCACCCTGGTTCCACTCTGTAAACTATGAAAGTGAACACAGAAGTTTGTCATTATAATATAAACACATTACTGTAGCTAGGAACATCACTTCAAAATCCCTCACACTGTTAAAAAGTGAAGGATCGGGTATCAAAGCTGTCCGAAAACGACTGGTGTCAGCATCTTACCGTTTCTGGGCCATTGTTTTGTGTTTTGCATTGTGGTACGGCGCACAACACTGAGTAACGTGATTGTTATATTAACAAAAGATATTTCCACACATAAAAAGGTGTAATGCTTTGTCAAGTTATTGCCTTTACTGAGAGGTGGAAACATTTCCCTAAAAGTATTACACAAAGTAAAAGGGTTTCTGAAGGGAACATGGCGAAAAGAGCAGGAAGAATGTTTATATCTTGTCAGATCGTGTCTGTTCCCAGTCAGTGACTTCACTCTGATCTCCGGGATCACTGATGTGATCTTCATAATCATTCACACACTTACTGACCCCAGATCAAAGAGAGATAGTGAAACAGGAACACCATGCAAGTAGCCTGCTCCCACCTCAAACACCCTGTGCAGACACACACACACAGGCAAAATGTACTTTACAACCATATATGAACAACTAGTACTACATCTTACCAAACCTACGCAGCAGACAGCTGCACTGAAGAGATGAGAGAGTGAGCTTGAGTCATATATTTGATGACTTGATTGAGCAAAACAAGAATATCGTTTACCTTTCATCGCATATACACCAAAAAATCCTACTGGTAAAGGACTAAAAAAAAAAAAAGAAAAGAAAAGAAAAGAAAAAGAAAAAACACAAGATGGTACATCTATAACATTCACATCCTGCTGCACACTTCACACGATTATCATACCACTATTTTCATGCATCAATACAATTCTCATTCACTTCAAAAGAGCACCAAGGTGTGTGAAGTGAGCAAAGACATGGTGCAGAGGGGCACAGGTTGCGCCACATGAGCCCAGAGGCATGACGTATGACGTCAGCTTTTGGGCACACATATATTATGACTCAACACATAGGCCATGTCTTGTTATCGTGTTCTCAGCCCACCCTGGAAGCAAATCAAGCAATACAGTGAAACAGAGACACTTGTGAGAGAGGGCTAAGCTGCAGGTGAGAGGTTCTGAGGCCCTGTGTAGAGACCCATCAGCACACACACAGAACCTGAGGTCAAATGGCAAGGGGGGGAGCAGAGCCCTGTGTTCTAGAACATTCTCTCCACCGGAGTTTGGGCCACAGAGAAATCAGTGCACTGTCTTTTAATATCTGTGTGGGCAGGAACCTCTCGCATGCAGGTCTGTGCAATTGGTTCTCATGGCGACCTGCCCCTGCTGTCCTTTTGTGGTCTCATTCACCCAAAGAAGGCAGAGAAGTGAATTAAAGCTAGACTATGTTAGACTGAAAGATAAAGGCTTTCAAAAAAATCCAGTAGACAAGCTGTTGTGTCTGTGTCTGTGTTAGTGTGTGTGTGTGTGGGCTGAAGCTACACGAGATTTTCATACACAAGGCTAGACAAATTAGCCCATGGCATTCTCTAGCCTCAGTAAACTCCACTCATTACACAGCTATGTCAACTCATGTGACTGTCTTTTTCTATAACTGCGTTGCCGCTCGTGGTAATTAACCAAATAGCTTTGCATGAATCTCCAAAACCTAAACGTAACAAACAAACAAACAAAAAACAAAACAAAACACATAACAGACATTGACGCGGCATTGTTTTGAACTGTTTTGAACATCTTTTTTTAATTACTATTATTGGTCGTGCCTCACTGGCGTTTCTGCATGACCTGTGTGAGATTTCCTTGGAGTGCACATTTTTTAAGACCAAACATCACACATGTCATTTACTGAGGCAGAGTCTGTTACCATATGCTTGCCTTATCAAAATCATTTAGAAGACCCCAGTTCCTCCGCATATTACTTCCAGACTTAAATGCAAGAATGCCTTCTTTTAATTGATTTTTCCCCCTCTCACCAAATTTCACTGGGGCTGCAGCTCCTGGGTACATTTGTTCTGCTTGTGAAAATACACAGATTAAATGCTTTATTTTCATGAAGCCCATATGTGCATGCGTGTTTTCTACCTCACATTAACATCAAAATCCCGTCACTTTTTATTATAAACACGTACAAAGAAACAAAGACCCACTGCAAGTCGGAGAAAAGACGCATTGACACACATGAATGCATGCACACACAGAGTGCTAGAATACAACTAAAATTCTGTCTTGGTCGAGAACCTCTCTCAGATTCAAAAGTCTCGCCTGATTACCATCCATGGAGCCTTCACATGGCTAAGCATTCCCTGGCTGGCTTAGCCATTAAGGCACACTGCCTGTTGAATGAGCAAAGCATTGAGCCAACAAACACAGGACTACCACAGCGTGTGACAAATAATGCCGCACTGAAGGGACAATGCGCTTTTAAAGGCTCAAGGGCTGCCTCTACTCCCAAGACCATTGAGTCAGCCAACAACTGTTCTCCGGTCCAACGTCGAGGAAGAAAGATACTAGTCACATGATTACATGACTGTCACAAATGAATAGATGCTAAGCTTCAATTCAGTCATGCTATGGTACCAAAGGACTGTCAGTCAAGGCTAGTGCGGCAGGTAAACCTCTATCTCTTGCTCTCTCTCCAAGTCCCAAATGATGCACTGGTAGCTGGGCTACTGGTTCGAGATTTCAGCTCAGCTGGAAACATGGAACACTCTCTACCCTGAGATCAGTGGTTTAACTCTGAACTGGATTGTGACTGAGGTTTGGTGGGATGAGTGTAGCTGCAGGTATACCTCTCTCTACCCAAGCCACCCAAAAAATAGCAGGTGACTTGGCTCCACATTCAGGCCTTTAGCTCACTTGACAGGGTGTCTTAGTCCCCAGCCCAGGCTGGTGGTTCAATTTGGAAACTTTTTTTTTAACTTCAGCGTTCTCACATATTTAAAAGGCATACTGTATGATACAGCAATACGCAGCAAAGTTCACAAGACCTCCTGTATACTGAGTGATCTGACACGGAAAAGAATGAAGAACAGATGAAAAAGTTCTTACAGGCATCTTGAGTGCAAATTATAGTGTTAATTTCAGCTCATCTCGAAAAGTTTTGTAGTGTCAAGGAAATGTCATTAAGTCGTAACATTCCTATAATATATAAGAAGCCGATTGCAAAATAACGAACGCGATATAATATAAGAAAAGTTCCGTTAAGATATCATACATTCCGAACTAGGAGCAATCATGATCTCAACGGGGAAAAGCAAAAGGAACTATCAAGCAGTGAAGAAGTCAAAATTAAAAAAAGGAAAAAAAGGAAACGACTTACCCGTCCGTAGACAAAAGTGAGCACGGAGCCACAGAGGAGAATACCCAGACTGTGGAACATCAGCGTGGGTCCCATCCCTACGTGAGCTTTCCGGAACCTCAAGACTTGGTTAAGAAAGAAACTTTACACAAATTGACGGTCGCTTTAAAGTGGATTTCACTGCTGCATTCATCTACTTAAGCATTGCCTCAGAGGCCGTCATATTCCATCTTTCTGCCCTCCCACTGCATCGCTGATAGTGGCTTGTACAAATCATAAATGTAATCTTTTGGCTCTCCTCCCTATCTTAAACGTTTAGACTACGGTCCTCACACAGCGCGCTCTCTCTCTCTCTCACTCTCAGTCAGTCAGTCAGTCTTGCTCTTTATTTCGCGGCATCTGTCTGCTTTTTTTCTGAAATTACATCCACATGTCAGAACTATTTATGTCACTCTAGTTCTGCGGTAGGAAGTTGAAATGATTCTTAGTGGAGAGAAAACCAAGGGCTTTATTTTTAGGTCTTTAAATTTCCCCTCTGCCAAAGTTAAAAAAAAAAAACGACACTATAAAGCTGCGTCTCCTACACTCAAACCCCCAATTTTCTCTTTCAACAAAGATCAAACGGCACAGCCTCAGTTAAACTGAATTTAAAAAGCAGACATATGGAACGACATGTAGGCTACAGTCGTAGACTACAATTCTACTTTTGTCCTTTTGGGTGTTCATTAAGGCTTGGGTGATTACACGTACACAAGCATTGAGGCTTGATTCAAACGCGACCATTTACACTTTAATACCTAAGATAGCGGGTAACGACACACTTGAGAATTTAAATCCATTCAAAGACCTAGACTACGTTGTCCATGTAAACTAAAAGAAGTGCACATGCATCGTAAGAGACATAGTAAATTTCTTTAACGGTGTAATCCTAGGGAATAAATCGGAAGCATCACCTCGTGGATTGATGTATCGACCCCGTAAACATACTCAGCGTAGGTAGGCAGACGTGGATAACCGTCAGCTTTTTTAGAGGCAATGAATCACACTTCTGCTGTAATTTGAGAAACACTAATAACCCTACGTGTGCTGTACGACTAACGTCGGGTCACCATCGTTTAAAAATTAAAGTTACAATTTCGATTTAAACTAATGTTGAAAGTTTCGTGGTCTTCTCATGAAAACGTCTCCAGACATTGCATGTCGCTAGCCGCTAAACTACCACTGAGTGAAATACCTTGAGGTGGCCAGTTGAAAAGGGGCATGTATTTGCGAGAAGCGTGAGAGATTTTGATTGGCTTGGAGTTTGATTAAATCACGACTCAGACGGCGCATTTTCCCACCCCTTTTCGCACAAAATGCGCATTCAGAGCTTGCCTTGTGTTGGAAATCCGTACGTTTATTAGCGGTCCGCGTTGACACTCTCCTGCCAATAAAATTATAAAAAAAAAGTGGAACATCTGGACTCAGATTTACGTTTGCATTCGTTTTTCAACACATTAGCTTTTTATTCATTACATTACCTATTTTATTACTGCAGTTCCAATTTAAATCTTCAAACTGCTGTCTCAATAAGCAGTTTGTTCGTCTTTGATTAATATTTTTGCCCTTTTTCATTAAGTTTTCAAGTGAAAAAAAAAACTCTGCACTTTCCACACGTATGCAAATCAGTTTGCAACACTGTCAGGAAATTTGCTGAAGACACGGCCTCTCCTTAAAAACTAGAGTACATTAAAAATGAACCTAAATCAAACATATGTGAAACTGCGCATATATCGACTCATACTTCAGATCCGACGTGTTTTTGAGCCACTGCAGTTTTCTCACTTCTAGATTTGCCACGTAATAATGATTTTTTAAATCCATTTAGGCTACTAAATTTAATTACGAATAAATAGCCTATTTGGTGTGACCACAAAGTCTTCTGTAAAATACAAATGCAACAAAAACTCTGATGCAAACCAGGCAACTTCATTTTTAGGATGGTCAGAAAACTATACGTCACAGTTTTACCCCAAAACTCCGTGGCCGGCAACAATGGCTTCTTGGCGAGCATTTTATCCTGTGGATGCAATTTCTCAGTAATATTATACTGTCACAGGGATGTTTGAGTGGTGCTTTTTGAACACCACAAAATTGCTTATTCTAAATATAATGATGGAGCTGAAATGGGAAGATGGGAAACCAAGTTTTGAGATGACATCAGAACTACTTGATGACTGTAATAAATCATGTGGACAGAGAAATCAAGAGAATTGGAAGATACCAAAAAGTTAAAAGGCTATGTTTGTTGTAGGGAGAGGGAGAGTAGGGGAAATTGCTAACTGAACTAAAGCCACTCCACACCATAGGCCCTCTCTCAAAACAACAACATCTGATTTTTTCTAACCACACACAACCTAACTACACACAACCTAATTACACACAAAAGAAATAATGTGGGGTGTCAAAGATTCCATAGAGATTCTCTCTCTCTCTCTCTCTCTCTCTCTCTCTCACGCAAACACACACATACAAACACACACACAGAGTCATGTATGCATGGACACACACACCTCTTCATATAAACAAGAATAGATAGATAGATAGATAGATAGATAGATAGATAGATAGATAGATAGATAGATAGATAGATAGATAGATAGATAGATAGATATTAAGTGGGCTAAATCAAATGGTTTACATTTAGAGCATGGGTGTAAAAATGTCACCTGACAAAATGTACTTACACAATCTAGAAACAAAATCCACACAGACATCAGTTTTTACATTTCTATTTGGTTTTTCTTTGGTTGGTTTTGTTTATATATATATATGTATACATACACACACACACACACACACACACACACACACACACACACATACATATATATATATATATATATATATATATATATATATATATATATATATATATATATATCCCTTAACATGTACACTAATGTCTTTGATGACTGCTTATTCATTATTGATCTGTTCTCAGTATGCTAAAACATTATCTGATCCACCAACAGGGAACAGTGAACACCACTGTGCAGGAGAAGTCCATTTTAGTCCATTTAATCCAAATTGAATGGAATGGATGGGGCTTGTCAAAATATTTATTTTTGCATGGCTGCTGTAGCACTACCCATAGCACAAATCCACTTAAATATACAGGGTGTTCTTTTATTGAGGCTCTTCGTGTATGTACTGAGTTTGGTTTCCTTTACACTTAAGGCAACTGGGAAAATATTCTTCTTTGAAATGTTAAAAAGGAGCTGAATCCCCTTATAAGAGAAGTATCATGAGCAGGCGAATTTGTTGAGCATACAAGAGTTCGGTCCTGCGTCACAGTTTCAAACCCTGCATAAAACATGTCTGTAACCCCAGTCTGCAAGCATTTGTATTTCACTGATAGAAATAAACAGTACCAGCACACGCTCAAATCATAAAGATACGAGCATAATCTCTACGAAACAACTTACTCAAAAAAATGGCCTTTCTGTAATATGTTCCTTGGCCTGTCAATAAGCAATTCTGATAGAAAAAAAGAATTTCTTTAGCACACTTTAATAGGCATGACCAGCCGGATGAAGATTTGATTGCAGAGGAGGGTACCTTGCCAGAGGAGGAGGTGCTTCACTGGGGCATCCCCTCCACAGTGATGGGGGCTCTGTCACAGACATAGGACTGAATCTGGTAGCATGTACCCACTACTACGTTCGAGCGGGTATGAGTTCGATTTGGTGGAGAAGATGCTGTGACCGAGGTGACCGTAGCTGATAAAGCTAATATAACTGACAAATATGATGCAGTGCACAGGTACAGTCAGCAGACTGGCAGGGACATCAAACCATTACACGTCAAGGGTATTTCGTAAACAACCATTACAAAACAAAAACTGATCCATGGTGGAGCCAGCATGGTTGACACAGCACTGTGGTACTGAATGCTTTTGTGTTTGTGTTAATTTAGCAATGAACTGGCAGCTGTCCATACTACTAACAGAGGAAAACTTTCCTCATAGTTCTTTTCATCACTAATAAATGTTTTCCCTTTGTTTGTACGATATGCCCATTGTTTTAGATTGTGGGGTATGATGTTCACAAAGCAGAATTTTATTTTGAGCTTCCAATAAGGTCCCAAAAGTATAAAAACAGATGTTGATTGATCAAGTTCGTCCTTTGAGGAGAAAAACTTGTGGTTTGTGTCAAAAAGAGAAACAGATTGGAGAAGAGTCCAGTAAAGGAATCAGTGCCTATTGTATGGTCAAGATGATTTCTAAATGTGGTGGTTGATTGAAAGTTCAACAGAGTTATGAATGTTAAGGAGTTATTTTGTTAGTCTTGCTGTTCGTGATGATGGCCTTTGTTCCGTTGTTGACGAATCAGAGTTCTTGTGGCCGAGTTGAATTGATTCTGACTCAAGCAGCATAGTTCATTGTTGAATGATTTATTTTTCATTTATTTAACAGTACATGATGTCCATGCACATTTTGTGCTTGGCCTTAAAATGAAAGACAAATGACAATAAGTGGATGGGAGCAATCCGTTTGCCGAGCCATTTTGTCTCTTAACGTCAGGGTAGTTCTTTGGTTTTGAGCACTTTTGATTACTTGAAATTGAAGAAAATAAACCTCTTGACAGTCCTTTTTGTCTATCTAAATATAATTCTCATTCTGTCAAGAATCGATTCCTGCACAAGTGGCTATTGCCACGATTTTCAGAACATTTAAATATTTATCTGGGGTTTTTTTTCCCCCCACAATGCCCTGGCATGATGTCATTTATTCAGTTCTAGAACATATACTTATTCCAGCAGCACATCAGGGGTTCATATTTTTTTGTAAGAGAATGTTAAGAGTCCAGTACTGAAGAGTGCAGTAAAGATTACATGTAAATTTTAAACAAACAGGAATTTGAAATGAAATACACGGTATGTTGGAATGGGCGTGTGCTGTGGTACTGGGAAAATGTTTAGATGATTGATGGCTTTATACAAACAACAAATTTAGGAGAGTATGAGGATCATCTTCAGACTCATAAAATGGTTTAGTATTTTATGATATTCTGCAATACTTTATAATGTTTTTATGCATGCCCCCTCCACACACACACACACACACACACACACACACACGCACACACACACACACAGAAAGGCAGTAATCCTTTTAAAAAGCAATCTAATTGACATAGACATAATGACAGAACTTAATGACACATTTCAAATGTCACTTCTTCAGAGGCCGTGTACAGCACTGATTGACTCTTTATCTGCTCAACACAGTCACTAGGGATGGCTGTGTTCTCCAAGACACACAGACATACACAGGCACACACATATGCACACACACAAACACACATGCTTACTCACAGGCGCGCGCGCACACACACACACACGCACACACAAACACAAAAATACACTCACACATGCATGCACACACATAAATACACACATAAACATACATATACACACACACACACACACACGTTTTCAATCATCATTTACCACTGAGGAGTATTTTTGTGAGATAAATGATGGCAGCGTCAGCTATTGACAACACATCACTCTAATTTCCCCAGTGTCACGCAATCACCACACACAGCATTACCAACAGAATTAAAGCCACCTCAGTGACAACCAACCACACCCCCCAGGTACTAACTGATAGGCATGAAGAGAGGAGAAAGAGAAACAAAACAAACAGTAAAACAAAAACAGCCTCTTCTTGTCATTGCTCTACGCTGGGTACCTTTGTGTCTAGAGCCACTCCAGAGACTAATGACAGGGCATTAGACTGTTAGAGCAGAGCATGACGATCCAACCACTGTGTCCAACAACAGCCTAAATCATTCTCTTACATTTATTCATTTTTCATCCCTGCTGAATCTCTGTGTTTCGACCTTTGGTGTCATGGTTTTTTTTATGTCACTTCCCCCCGTGTCACATCATGGAAAGTACATAAAAAAAAGACAACAGTTAAAACTGTCCTTTGAATGAAGGTGTTACCCAATCATTTCTCCTTTCAAAACAAACTCAATTAAATTTTTATTTCATGAGCTTTTTCATATCTCTCTTTCGGTCCTAAAACTAAACACTATTCTTTACCATATCACCTCACTTTGAGATAATCATCTCATTTCTTCTCTTATGACTAATATCTAAGTTATTCTAAATGTAGCTCTTTAGAATATAAGCTGGAAAATGATCAGGTAAAAGCTCCTTAGGTCCTAAGGTTTAACAAACAGAATCTGTGGCCATCCCCTGTGAGTGTTATTCTTTCTTACATTTTGGTAAATTTAAAAAAAAAAAGATCAAAATGACTCTGTCCCTTCCTGACAGTGAAGTTGTCTGCTATTGCTTCTCAATTCCATGGTTACCAAGTAAGCAAAACTTTCGAAAAACATCACATATATGCATTTTTATATGACATATTGATGTTAATGTGTTATGAGAGTCTAAGTTAATTAGAAACAAGGCAAACACTATTATATTTCCAAACGTTTTCTACATGACTAAGTGAAATGTTTAAACTTCGGTCATCTTTTTTCCCCTATATTAAAGGTAACAAAAATAACATTTAATTTTTTTTTTTTTAAACGTATCCCAGGGACAGAAAAGTTATCTGAACCAAAGAACTAAATACAAATGTGAAAGACAGAATTAGTGTGATCATCTCTAGATTATTCCAAACATTTTGAACTTACAGGACCTGGGTTTATCATGTCAGATGATATTGTTTGTTTGATTGTTTGTTTGTTTACAGCTGTGTCACTGATTCAATCTTCCCAGCAACCCTGAGATCTCCTCAGAATCTCAGCGAGTTCTAAAACCTGAGCAGCTCTGCTGTTTCTAACACAGTAAATCAGACAATTTTTTCCATATGTGTCCCATTCAGTGAATCCATTATTTCATTCCTGTATAATTAATGCAGCTGCGAGTTTGGATAAAAAAATAACAGTTTGTGCCTTTTTGTAACATTTATTTGGGTGTGCGATGCCCTTATTTCTCTTTCTGCACCTGCCCATCGAAAACCACTCTCCATAACTTACAGTAAATGATGTTTTCAAGAAATTATTTTTGGCCAAAAGAGCATTTTCTTCTCCCCCCGAGTGCCGTTTCAGCCAGCTTGGGTATGGACCATCTGATGTTCCAAAACAAGCCCACAGACCCCTGCCCCCCACCCATTCCTCCAAAAAAGAGGAGGAGGGGAGAGGGCATATGAGAGGGCATTCTTGAGACGTAGATTTTTCTAGGTTTTCAGTCTGAGGTGTCAGCTGAGATGTTTACCCCTGAAACAAATGAATGTCCTTTGGACTGACTTCCAGACAGGTGAAACCTAAAATCTGAGGAGGTAAAGTGTCTCTCATAGGGGGAGAAACTGTAGTGATGAAAACAGAAAGAAAAAAAGAGAAGAGAAAACACTGAGATCTAACATCCCTCTGTTATTATGGCTATAGGTAGGATTGTCTATGAATTTATTTGACCAACAAATTGTCTTCCAGAACATCTTACACAAAAATCTGTGATTTTGCTGAGTGCCTTGCTTTGGAAATACTTTTCCCACTGCTGAAACATATAGCTTGGAAGGAACACTAGTAATTTGTCTACCTTTACTTTTCTTCTCTTCTTCTTTTTTTTTTGTGATCACAATTCACCTAAAGCAACAGTACTCTCAAAGAGATATGTACAACAGTACATTTTCACCACTTTGCAAAAGTTTCCTGGAACAGTGAAATTCAATTTTTTTTTCATCCCAAACTCTTTCATGCATTTTATTTCTCTATGCCACCTCCCTCAGACTCACCTCTGCTGTTTCTTCACCTTCAGCCAATTGATAGAGTTTCTCAAGCCATGGCCTGAAAACACTTCTGCTTCTCTCACACCCCATATACAGAGTTCATCTGAGGTAAAATGAGAAGAAGTTTGCTCAGAGAGGTAAATCAAGTAGATCCTTTCGAAAAGAATTCACACCAGTGATTGAGTAAAGAAACATGCAAATACATTTGCAGACACACACGCATGCACACACACACACGCACGCACACATGCACGCACACACGCACACGCACACAAACGCACACACACACACTCAGGTGTGCATGCTTACACACATACACTCACACACACACGTACACACACACAAACAATTTCTCACTTGTTTGGTGTTTATACTCTTTTTTTAAAAAAGAGAAGAGAAGAAAAAGTAAATAAATAACTAAATAACTAAGAACTTCCTCTCCCAGAGGCAAAAGGCAACTCAGTCTACTTTGAACAAATTACTCCAGATAAGCTTGCCTTTGCATTGATTGAGGGTACAGAGTTTCTGTTAGGCCAGTAACACTCAGAGCCTGTCACGGAAAGATATTTCAGCTCTTCTACCTACTCACTCGTTGTTTTGGTTTCCCTCTGCGTTTCAGTGAGAGATCTCTCTCTACCGAGGCATTTTTTGGGGTTTTTTTGACTGGGCCATGGGCATGCACCCACGCCACACCTGTTATCAGGAAACTAATTTTAAAGGTCAAATTGTTGTTCCCAAAAGGTCAAAGCAGAGAAAAAAAAATTTGCCTCCCAGACATTTGAAAAAAAGAAAAGAAAAAAAAGGAGAAGAAAAGTGAAAATACTTCAGACAGTTCCGCTACAGTTACGCTGAGTGATTTGGGCAGACTGAACTGTACAACGCTCTGTTATGTTGCTGTGCTCTGAAATAATATTTCTGAAATTGCCACACCATAATATCAATAAAGTAATCCGTGTACGCGAGTCCATGTATCACAGTCTAAAAGCGACCGGAAACGTGGGATGAAAATCAGGATTAAGCTGTCATATCATTTTGACATTCAGAAATGAAAAAGGCATGTGTCGTGCAGTAATTCTCTGCCATATGTCACTGAGCTACATTCAGCCCAAATTCCCCAAGTAAGCAGCATATTTTCATAATGATTTCCACTCTAACCTAATCCCACTGTAACTAAGTAGGGTTGAGATCTGCACTTCAGCACAATAAAACTTTTTCACCTGAGATGTGGTTTTAGAAATGAGCAACTCTGGATTACACAGCTGGAAAACGCATCAGTAAATGTCATGTCAACTTAATGGCTGTGATATATCTGCAATGATACTTTTTACATAGTACCTATTATATAGTATTAAATGCAATTTCTAGTCATTTTTTGTCACACAGGCCTTTATAGCATTGTGCATTGCATATTGCATAACCCAGCGTAGCTATTTATAACGAATAATTAACTACTTTGTCATGTGGCGTTATAGGGCATTAGATATGTTTGCGACCTACAGACATTGGCTGTTTGTCTGTGAAACTGCATGGTTATGTAAAGTGTTTGGGGGGAGGGGGAGGGGCATAGAGTGTAGTGGTGTGACATAAGGGAACAGTTAGGTGTGATAGGTTAGGGAACAGGCTGACATCCGATTGGCTGTTAAACAAACCCTGACACTGTGTAATTGTTAAATGAGCCTGTGTCGTAGACCGGGCTGCCTGGCCAATAATAATAATAATAAAGTATATTGTTTTCTGGCTATCATATAAATATGGCGTAGCATCACCAGCACAACACACATACTTGTTGATGTATTTGTATGTGTTTGCAGAACTGTTACTCTCCGTAGTTGCTTAAACTGGACAAAACGTCAGCACAGCTAGTGATCCACAGATGCAGATTCGTCTGTACTATTGCACAGGTATCATTGTTGCACATTTGTAAATGTATTCCTCCTACATTTACGTCTTTCATGTGTGTGTGTTGTGTCACTTATGAATTATGAGGATGTGTAATTTTAATTCCACAGAAATCGACCCTTTGTGCTTGAATCATCTCTTTGATTCCCACTCACAGTAAATTTACCCTTATAGAAAACAGTTTGGTGAGGGTTGCTGTGATCTGTTTCTATCTGTGACATCTGCAAACTAAACTAAGTTTGAATATCTTTTACACCCACCTTCCAGGGGAAAGACATAGAGTTACAGGGATAATTCTTTGGTACTAGGTCAGAGTATACACATATGAGAATGTAAAACAGCATAGCTTAAACAAGATATAGATTCAGGTACTGACACTATTAAGACCTGAGCTACTGCTCTTTCCTGGCTACTACACATCTTAAACCCAGCAAGGGTGACTATTTGCAATGACCATTATTGTAATATGAATATATTCATGTCATTGGGGGTGTGCTGGCTCTCCTTGACAACAGAAGGTAATTGCTGGACAACTGAGGCTAATTGCCGGATCATTGTTGGAGGGTAATTTGTAAGAAGGCTCGGAGGTTGTATCGCTTTAATGCACAATATTGTTATACAAACTGTGTTATTCTTTAGGGAAAAAAACATGATGTGAGTGTAAGAATTAAAATAAACCCACTGTTTCTACATCATTTCTCCTTACCATTTGTGGTTTATTTACTGAAGATTACAATTATTTGCAAACAAATGCTGCTTACTGTTCGAACTTGTCCAATGCCATTCGAAACACTGTGAAACAGTAATTCAAAGAAATTCATAGTAATGTCTCCAGCCCAAAGATGACATCATATACCTTACACCTGTTTGTTGCTGATGACATAATCATTAAGGAAAGTGAAAGAGATGGTTTTGAGTGGCAGAGACCTTGTGATATTGACATAAAGATCTTAAGGAAGAACATCAAAAGGAATCTTTTGATTGTGCTGCACAAAGGCTTGGATTGCCTTTCTGAACTCAAAAATATTTGTTTTGGCTGCTATAATTATGTCTGCTGAAATCTAAAATATGGTGGGGGTTTTTTGCTTGTTTTTTTTTAACACGTTTACACTCACGCAAGATTTTGCTGTCTGATGAGATTTGTCCTGACAGGAGGGTGGCCAAATTTGAGAGAAAAGAGAGAAAGTTTTTGCTCAGTGCCAGCTGAAGAACACTGAAGCTTGGGCTTTTGTAGTGTCATACAACAGTAAAGCAGAAAGCATTTGACGTGACTCTCAGTTGAACTGCAAGTCCCTGCAAATATCTCCAAAATACCAAATGTGCATTCTGTAGCCATCTGGACCACTAGGCTCTGCACTGTGTACACACTGTTACCTGGTCTAGTGTGAACTGGATACTGCACAAATCACAAGTGAAAAGAACAAATATTCAAGAATGAGTATTTAAACCGGTATTCAAACAGGATGATGAGAAAGTGAGGGATTAAAAAAACAACAACATTTTTTTCCACACAAAACAGACACCTGAACCTGGGAGGTGGGTTTTAAAAGTTAGATTAAAGGTTTGAATGGCAACAAGATGCAGGGGACACTTAACTATTTCAAGCTGTGATACAGAGTGTTTTAGTATATGATATGGCTAACAATGCCGCTCAACCTCAGATATACAATCACACAACGACATTAAAACATTCCCCAGTGGGAGCTGAAGTGATTAGCTTCACATTTCTGTGGGGGAAAAAAAAATCAAATGTCACATCTGTTACAAAAGTGGATTATTTTCATGGTCAAAAAGAAAAAAAGGAAAAAGAAGAAGAAAAAGAAAAGATAAATGGCAGTGTGCTTGGACATGCATAAACAATGCGAAAATGTGTACAATGTGGTCATTAAGATGGGGTACGTACAAGCATTGGGAAAACAAAGCTGTCTCCTTGTCAATAAACTTTCAGAGTTTTTTTTCCTTCTCTTTTTATAGTTTAAACACAGTAACCCCCAAAAAAGCACTCATGTAGATGAGGATGTGATCCAACTTTAAGTGCCTTTATAGTCTTGGCATTTCTGGGAAAATTGAAAACAAACGCCTCATAGCCTTCTTTAGGGCAAAAATGACAATACACACCAGCAGAGGGCTATGTCTCTTTCTGTGGCCCAGTAACCAATCAGAGATCAAGAAGTCACCGAGCGTTATTAGAACAATCTAATGGACATGACATCACAAGATATACACACTCATAGGAATGTGTGGATTATATTCATTCAGTTTTGAACAGCTTTCTTGGCACAGTTTTAACAGATTGAATGAGAAAAAAAAGGATGCTTATGAACTTTAAGTTTTGTTACACTGCAAGTGATGTGGGGAAAAACAGAACGATTCTGCCACACACAAACACACTGAGCAAATGATCAGACGTGATGTTTGTTCCTTACACTACAGAAACATTGAAAATGTTATTACAAACAAATTTAGCATTTTATTTGAAAAAAGTAAGACACACACACACACACACACACACACACACATATATATATATATATATATATATATATATATATATATATATATATAACAATCAAGAGAAGCACTGCTCTCCCCACATCTGTGTGAATGCACAGTTACAGTATTCCATTGCAGGACTACATCTCACCCTTCCCTTAATGCTTTTTAAGCCTGCCGGAGAGTTTTAACTCACTTTAAGTCCTCACTATATCCTTTCTCTCTCCATTAGTCTATCTTTTGTTCTTTAGTCTCATGGACTTGTGTTTTCCATCCATCTGTAGCCATCTGGCGGCATCAAAATCCACCTACGGCAAATGGCTTTTCGAAAAGTGCAGAGCCAACAGCGTTGCTCGCTAGCATTGACAACCAAGCAGATGATGTAGACTTTAAGCCACGCTAAGCATTAAGCTTCTTTAAGGTACAGGAGAGCTTGGTTTTCAGATTCCACTTCCACACAGCAAAAGGAACCAGTCATCGGGCTGAGTCATAGGGGGCTCTTTGCCTTTCTTTTTTTTTTTTTTTCTTTTTTTTTTTTAGTATGACAAGGGTGCTAATCCTTAAAAAAAAAACAAATAAAAAAACATTGGATTTATTCAGGGAGTTTAGATTGTCCTTTTCTGGATGAAGGTGATGTTAGGTAACAATTATCTTCCATGGCTGTCAAGGATACGAAACATTTTGGATTAAGCCACCCTTTATACCACTGCTTTGGCAGGGACAATATGTTCATGAAGAGAAAAAAAGGGTGATTTGCTAAAAATGCTACTCAGCTAACCCAGGACCAAAAGCTCTCAAAAATGATCTCAACCATTCATCAAAGTCAATTAATTGTAGATTAGTGTATTTGTGCTGCCAATACAGGTACTATCTAAAGCATGTGGGATACAGGCCAAGAGAAATAAGACCAAGCTAGTGTAGTGCACTTTACCATTGTGTAGAAAAGCTTTTGTAATTCATCACACATAGCACACCTGCCTGAATATACTCATTATTGTATTCCCTTTGGCCCAGATAGGCATAACCCACCAACCTGCTATTTCCCCAGTAAAAGTAAATGTGTTATTGTGAGTCAGTGTAGAGTCCAAGAAATGATTTTCCTCACAAGCTCTCGAAGGAAATGTTCATCTAGCCATTAGACAGCAGGAGAAGTATGTTTCAAAGTTATGGACATACTGAACAGATCATACTGAAAACCATTTTTAATAATATACCAGAAATCCTTTTTGGACAGAAAATGATAATGTTTCAAGTTGTTCTTAACGATCCACTGTTGGAGCAACTTATTGGGTAAAACTGACTCCATGCTTAGTAAAATAACTGGATTTTCTTTCCATACCAAGAAGCTGTCCCTGAGAATGGTGACCAGTGAGATGGAAAATGAAAGAGAGGGAGCTGAGGTCCGTGCCCTTAGCCCCCGAAGCGCTGATGCATGAGCCTGTGCACGAGTTTAACCTCAGAGAGACACAGTTCCTAGACCGATGCTTCATTTCTGGGTATATAACACTATTTTTAGATTTCGACTTGACCCCTTCAAAGATCAACTCTTTAGAGCAATTCACCTCAATATATCTGTGGAGACAGATACCATCATTTTACTGCAGTTATGAAAATTATAAATGAACAATGAGTATCTGCGCCCATGTTCACTTGCTGTGGTCTGAGAATCAGACCACTGTCTTGTGGCAATTTTGGATTCCATTGCAGTAATCCCTAAGCTTCAGACAGACTCTGGTGACTGCTTCTCAACTCTTGGCACAGCGGGCTGGCTTTGTAAACCGTATATTAGCCTCGCTATAAATAGACCACTGTTTGAAGAATGCCCACTGCAGGCCTGGATGCAATCAAATTCAAACACATACTGTATGTCTCAGTTATCTCTATTTCTCTGCTCCTTATATGAGAAGGACACTTCTTGCCATTGCAGTGATAACACACTCAGTCCACAGCTGATGACAAAAGCTGGGTTTGAGATGAGGGTCGTAGGGGAATAACAATATTGTGACATTCCCAATGAAGAGGGAGATTTTTATTTATTTATTTATTTTACACAGGCTTTATTAGCAGGTCATCCGTGTGACCGTCCAATGAACCACCAGTGTGATGAAAAATAAAACTGATGATACAGATGCTAGGAGGCAATAATTTGACACAAGGCTCTTGACTGGTGTTCAGCTACCCTTCCTCCACCCCTCCCCTCCCCTCCCCTCCCCCTCCGCTCCCCATCCTCTCCAAGTCAGTGTAGATGCAAGCTCCTCAGGCAAGCAAATTTTTACCAGCCATGTCTTGTCTCCAGTCATCAGCATTCCCAGTTGATCTTTATGGGGCTTTGTTGCTGTTGTTGTTTTTTTAAGTTTTTTAAGACCCTTGACCTTCTCTTATAAAGCTACGAGACATGAACTCAGATATAAAATGCTTTCTGTGTCCAGGCTGATGTATTGATCTTGCTATCTAATTAGCTGTTTTTCTCTCACAGAAATATACACATGGGCAGTGCATACATTGAGGCAATACTGCTTTATTAGCATCATGGTGATATTATGAGAGTGTTATTGATTTTATATTGTCTGATTCTTGAAAAGTTGACAGCACCAATAGAAATCCATAGTCATCTGGACGTTGGAATCAAACATGTATGTGCATATACACACGCTCCCTCTCTCTCTCGTCTCTCTCTCTGTGTCTCTTCGTCTCTCTCTCCCTACCCCCCTCTGTGTGTGTGTCTCTCTCTCTCTCACTCTCTCTCTGTCTGACTGTCTCTCTCACTCTTTCTCTGTGTTTCTCTTTCTCATGCACACACACTACATAACACACCATAACATGGAAAACATGAGGTGAAAGCAAATGTTTCATTTTCTATGAGACTAAGTTATCTAAAACATTTCAGTAACCCAGTAGGTCATGGGAGAAAATGAAAATGAGAGACATAAATAAATATAAATGAGTAAATGTACATGAATCAGGGGGAACAGCGATAAACAGTCTGCAGTAGATTGGAACATCAGCAGATACCCCAGTGCTTTTAAGTACCAAGACTTCTTCGCTACACCAACAAGAACTTCATCCTATAATATAAAATGTATGAAAGAAAGAGAGAGAAAAAGAAAGAAAGAAAGAAAGAAAGAAAGAAAGAAAGAAAGAATACAAATACGTATACGAATACTGAATTAATCCTGAGGGAAATTCGAGTGCCACAACAGCACCATCCAGCACAATCAAACACAACAACAGAACAAGACAATAGAATAGAATAGAATAAATAAAATAAAATAAAGGACAATAAAACAAAATAGGCTGCATCTGTGATAAATAAAATAAAATAGAGGTTGCAGGTAGATAGGAAAAGTTATTGTCCATTGCGCAATGATTATATACACAGCATATAATGAACTATGCTACAAAATGGAACAAGAAAGAAAGAAATAGAGAAAGAAAGAAATCATATTATTCTTTAATTAATTTGTGTTGAGTCAAATATCACACAATAACAGGTTATGAGAAATAAAGAGCATAATGGAGGACATCCCATCCCATCCAAACATTCACAGTGTTCAGTGCGTGACCTGCTGTAGGAACATATCCAGATGTTTTTGCCCACTTAGGAATGGACCAGTAATGAAAGAGCGGTGAAAACAAAAGACTATCTCATACAACTTCTTAAATGCCTTGGGGAATAAAAATGTCTCCCAGGAGCAAGGTATGCAAATTTAAATCTCAAGAAGTTAAAACAATTACCCATAATTTTCCTTCTTTAACATCATTTGCATAGAAGATGACATGTAAATCTGTCGTTGATTGGTTAGTGGCTTAGCTTTCTGTGAGGACAGTTTAGCCCTGTTTGCTGATGGGTCCAGTGCTTCCATTACCAAACCATCAAATAAAGCAATGTGTGAGGTCACTCTACATAAATCATTTCCACAATACGAACTGTCCAAGTTCAAACTTTCTTTCCAGAAAAGTTTAGTCAGGTCATCTTTAAATCTTTAAATTAGATAGATTTTACTCCAAACCTTGCTGCTTTAGTAAATCAAAATTTTAAATAATTTACTACATAAATTTGCAGTCTCTGAAATGAAGGTGACTCTACCAATTACATCTCAACTCTTTTTTTTAACTAATGAGGTAGCATCAGAAAATGAAGCCATTGGAAAGGTTTTGGACATGGATCAGTGGTGATCCATGGGACAGTATTATTACTGTACTGATAGACGATATGATTCTTTTCCCTCTGTCTGTTGACTCTGTTCAGATAATAAGGCAGGACTCACTCCCAGTAGACTTTATTTTCAGGCAGACCCAGGTCAAGCCAATCTAAGAGAGAATGCACTGGTATTTCTTTGACAGCCCACTGCTCACATTCCCCTGGTGAGACAACCAAGCACTATCTGTGGAACCAATTCAGGCCACTGGAAATCAATGCTAGTCAGCCAAACGTGAAAAGGAGGGGAGGAAGAGGGGGGGAAAGCAAAAAACGAAAACACACAGAAAACAAGACACTGTATGCAATTTCCTTCCATCTGGACACTTGAAAAGAGGATTGATTTTGACAGCTTTGCTCAGCTAGCTCACACCGTGTACATGTCTCTGTGAAAGAGGAAGAGTCATCATGCTAGCGCTCTGAACGCGCAAGATCAGGCTTAGCATGGTAACAGATGGGATCTGACAAGCCAAGGGAAGTTTCGGATTCAGTCAAACCACCGAGGACAAGGAGGAAATGAGCAATTGAAAGAAATTCAAGGCAAACCAACTGAACTATAGCCCCCCATCCCATCCCCCCAAAAAGGGTTATGTTTAAAAATAACAGAGGTGGCAATCTTTAGTTTATTTATTTTGAAAGGCTCATGCAAGTTAGAGCATCACTTCAAAGTGCAGAGCTGGGAATAAAATATTGGGATTAAGGGTTACGCTCCATTTGCCATCTGAGGCTAAGAATGCCGGGGAGTATACCTGAGTGTTTCCCTTAAGGATGGGGTGGTGGGTAAGATAACTTTCCTTTTCATTTCTATGCCAAGTACTGTCAGCAAAGTGCCTGTAAAATTGAGAGTAAAATTCAGCAAGGAGTTCTCATTTAAAGTCATGTTATATCATGTGACAACACTAGGGAGCTAAGAGTATAAAAAGAAAAGTAAAAAAGGTTTGGGCATGTTTTTCGAAGCATGTGTGGCTCTTCAGTGTCCTAGCTTAAAGGCTAATGTTAGGTATAAGTAACCAAGGCAAAATAGTTTCATCATTAAGATCATGTCCTGGAAAAAGGGGGGGGGGGGGACCCTCTATGACATTATTTGACTGTTTTTTGAAAAGGTGACAGTATGACTGGAGAGACAATAGATCAGAATCCTTCCATCGCGCAATACCCCCTGCATGAGCAGCAGCCACACACACACACACACACACACACACACACACACACACATGCATTCTCACTCACTCTGTCACGTAAAAGTGACACCACTGCCATACAATTAAAGAAGCCCAGATGAAAGTTAAGCTAGTGAGGCTGGACAGCTGACAGAGGTGGATTCCCACACATTCAGTCTAAGTGGACCTCAAACTGTCAGCCACGCACCGAACACAAATACACAGAGAAAGAGAGAAAGGAAGAGAGAGAGAGAGAGAGAGAGACAGACAGACAGACAGAGAGAGAGAGAGAGAGAGAGAGACAGAGAGAGAGAGAGGGGGGGGAGGCAGAAAGAGACACACACACGCGCGCACACACACACACACAGAGCAGCAGCTGCAGTTTGGGGAATGGACAGCCCATCAGCAGCATGGTAAAAACAGAACAGAAGGTCTAGCTGGCAGAAAGGAAAACACTCATCTCCTCTCAAGTTCTGAGGGAAGTCTGAACTCTGGAGAGAATTTCATTAATTCATAACCCTTTTCATAACCATTTCTATCATAGCCCTGTTTCCTTTCCTTTCTTCCTTACATCCCAAAAACACAAGCTTTGATTCTGCTGCTTTGTCGTGCTTTGTTTATCCCTGATGTTGTCCCAGTCAACAAGAAAAAAAGGGGAGAAAAATTTGTTATTTTTGGTTTGCTTGACACAGCAGTTGTAAAAAGTGTATCAAGTTGACTGTTTTAGTTGACTGAATAATGGACGAAAAAGCAAGTAATCACTCATACTAATTTCTCTCTGCAGTGTGAGGAAACATGCCTTTTCGTAGCAAAATCCAAAGTGTGAGGAAAAGGCTGTAATTCCTCTCCCTCATGTGTTTGTTTGTGCCAATCTATGAACCTCTGTGTAATGACCAAGCACCCTATGAGTGTTGGTGGGCAAGGCTTCATCAGCATAGGTCCAAACAGAAAGCTTATCGGACAGTGAGCAGTGGTTAAAGACACTAAAGATAAGAGAGCATAAGTTAAATGAACAGTGACAGTTACACATCATGGGATCTAAGTATATTATAAACTAACAAACTGGCTTACCCATGTAAGCAACAGCACTATCCATTGTTTTGTGAACCTGGTAAATTTACAAGCTCATACTGATGAGTCTCTAAGACAGAAATTTTCGTAAGAAAAGACCACACAAGTTTGTTTCAAAACTAAGAGTAGACCGAAACTTCTTTTATTCTTCCTCAAGCTCCAGACAATCAATCACTGATTCATCTTTTTTTTTTTTTTTTTTGCTATGTCATTCAAAATCAAAGGATTAAGTGTTTACCTAAGTCCAACAAGTAGCTCACTTGTTTTTCTTGGCAATTTACAAGATACAATGTATTGCGAAATCACATTCCCTGCCACTCTTGTCTGCTGTTTGCTTTCATAAACTGAGCATGTTCACAGCTAACATCAAACATAAGATAATTCATCATCAGGACTACTCAGAATTCTCATTAAACACATTCTTTGCATGTCTGTCTTTTTCATGCGCCTACATTAAAAATCTCTCATTAAGCATCTCAAATCCACTGTTATTATATTCATTAGTATCAACTGTTAAAACCTTGAGTAGTGTTTTCCAGAAAACAGTTGGTAACTTTGCATGTTAATGAATGTGCATGCTAGGCTAATTGACACCATCTGGCTACCTACCTGTTTACAACAAAACACACAGGGCCCTGTTTTGATGGTCTAATCGTTGATTAGCAACTGGCACAGAGCCTCTATGTCAGGTTTAGGTTTATGCTCTTGCTGGGATTACATTTATGGGCAGTGTTGGACATAGTAGGTCATAATCTTTATAGATATCCAAATGAAGAGGAGGGAGGCTAGTCCAGCAGCAATGAATGTACGAAGTCACTTAAGCTAACTGTTTAACAGCATAAGAACTAATGCATTACATCACTACCATCACTGAAATACAGCTGTATATGCAATGAATTGTGATAAAAAATTTGTACAGCACCTATGTTTCTAAAAAATGTTCCTATGTTTTTGCATCAGGCCAACTCCTATATTTCTTAAATTTTACATTACAGTTGTATACATCAACATTAGTAATGTGGTCAGTGTGGATTACTGCTGTCTTAACAGCAGAGACAGCTCCCTGCAGCCCAAAACATAATCAGAAAACTGACATTAAAACAAGCAATATGGTTGATAGATAAAAAAAAAATATTGCATATAGATAAAACTCAATTGAATTGGACTGAACCAAACCGATATTTTCAGGTCATGCCCACCTCACAATACTGCTATCAACCACAAACATACACACAGTGTTTAAGTTTTAAGACTCTTAAATCCCGTTCACGTAAGGCTTCTCCTCCAAAAAAAATCAGTTGTAAGGAAATCAGTATATTAAAGACAGAAAAGGCTAAAACATCATTCCTTGAAGTGTTCTCTTAGACACAGAGACAACAGTAAGTGTCTATCAAGCTAAGGTGTTTGTTTGCGATGCTCTAGTGACAGAAACAGTCCAGATCTGGTGCTCATCCCTAACTGTTACACTGGTGAAGTGACCTGGATAGCATCTACAGTCAAAAGCACGTTGCTTAGTAACCAGATACTAATCACAGGCTGGTCGCTGGCCTCTTGGCTTTTCATTCTTTACACATACACAAGGACACATACTAATGGGCAAGAGTCAGGTGAAGAAACCTTTTTGTCTTGAGAGTAAGACAGCCAAGAAATTTGATAAATTTGTTTTTAATTGTTTTCTGGGGGGGGGGGGGGGGGATATAAAACTGTGAATATGAAGCACTAGTGACAGTTAGATGAGAATGTTACATATATATAAAACTGCAAGTTATATATTAAACTGCACTCTGCGAGGTGTCTTGCTGTAAAGCTTTGAAAATCATTGCAAAGATAAAGTGGACCTCAACAATCAGAGGAATTTTAAGACTCAGGTAACGGTATTTGTGCTGAAGAGCTTTTACAAGACGTAAAAAAAAAAAAAAAGTCTGAAACTTTGTAGCTACCAGTGGAGTTTTGGATGGGCTGTAATCAGAACACAGTGGGTTTAATCAAAGCTCTATCTTGTCTAATCTTCAACATCAGAAGAAAATTTTTCAGTAATCCTCAGTAGTCATCATGCTTAACTGTTGATGTAACGTATTACAGTTACCAAGAGAGAGTACTGAACGCTAAACCCAAACACACTCAAACAATTAATCGGTTAATGAACTGGCTGTCTCTGTATTTTATATCTGTTGTGTATGGGTGGCCTGTGGAAAATTTAAAAGAAAAAAATGATACAGTTAATCACTGAAGGAATTTTAGTGTTTTTAACCAGAGGTGCGATCTTTATTATTCAGTCAGATGCAAAAACTTGACATGCCAGAATGACTGCTATGGTATGAGCAGGACAAGGAAAAGATGTTTGAGGAAATTGGATGTATCTATGAAGGTGATATTCCTTTTCTTTGGAAACCCGTGCACATCTTTACATGCTCATAACCTGTGTTACTTTTGTATTTACATTAGAATTATTTACTAGTTCATTTTGACCCGTTTTTCTCACAGTTTTTAATAATCATGTCCTGGTGGTGTTGTGAGTGTACCTTCCATGCCACTACCCAAACTGTGGTGTGGTAGGGTCAGGACTAGTACATGTATCCTTCTGTACATGTGGTACTCATGACCTCAGCGACAGGCAGTGGCGGATTTAGATATGGGCAGCATGGGCAGCCTCCCAGGACGGCATCTTGCTGAAGTCGGCATGGGGCACCCGCACAAAACAGTTCGGAATGGTGACATTTGTGCAATTGGTTTTCTATCGCTCAATTGCACATCACATCAATGATATCATGTCACCGTGTGGGTCAGTTAACCTAGTTGGAGTGGGCATCCTGATTCTAGTTTGTGAGCTAGGCAAGCTACTGCCTGGGAAAGTCTCCCACTCAGAAGTACGAGATGGGGAGGGGGCAGGGGTAGGTTGATCTCAGGTCTCCCCACTGGAAGCCCCGAAGCCCGGGGGAGCGGAGGAATCAATGAAATAGCGCACCTCTAACTTTGTACATTACTAGTGCAGTTAGTAAAATCAGTCACACTGCAAAATGCTACCAAATAAACCACAATTTATTCGTAATACTGTGAATATACAGTTTTACAGACGTATTGCTGCATCTTTTCTGGTTTGTGTGAAATTGTCCGAATAAAAATTACAGTTAGTGGAGAGAGGTGCTTTCTTTTGTTGTTGTTGGGGTTGGGTGTGTGTGTTCGGAAAGACAAACAATTTTTGTTGGCAGGGTGGGGTGGGGCTGGGGTTCGCCCAAGGCACCATACATGCTAGAACCACTACTGGTGACTGGGCATGGTTTCATTTCCCATTGCACCTCCCGAGTGACCCACATCACGGTGTCTGGGTCCAAAAGAACAGAGTGAGGACTTGGGAAAGGTCAAGGTTGAGTAAGAGTGCTCATTAAGGAAAACAGAACAGAAAAGTATGTACAGACAGCTTAAGACTGGGATAGAGAGCAGATTAAACACAGAGATGTGAAAGGCAATGCAAGGCATGAATGAATGAATGAATGAATGAATGAATGAATTCAAACAAATTATAATATTCAAACATGTACAGCGTTAGGACAACCCATAGGGAGTATGATTTTCAGTTCCAGTTTTAACCCAGGCTGTGGGTTTTTCCTCAGGATATATTATCTGTGCTGATTTAAGGAAGCTCTTTTTTCAGCACAGACTCTGCAGAAGACTTACATTTATGACGCATATGCTGTAAACCTCATATTACAATTATCTTGTTCTTACCTGGCGTGAATAATCAATTATTATTGATTGAAACTTTGTTTGGTTGAAGCAAGTAATGATACCTCTTCATTATCATATGCTTTCCAACCAGCTAGCAGAGAAAACCTGATTGGCTCAAGACATAAAAAGAAAACAGGACATTCTGAGTGAAGGAGATGTTCTGCTTCTCAGTGTGGAGGATTCATGGTGTGAAATTGAAGGGATTATGTTTCTTTAATGGTGATAAGTGCACTTTTAATTGAGGGGACTTGTAAAGGTGTTGAGAAGAGAAGAGGATAAAGGAAATAATCGGCCCTCACATTTGCTGCCCACCATATGAAAACCCTGCTGCTCGAGAGGAGGAAAGAGGAAAGGGAACCTGATCATCAGCTGAGTCGTGACCTTGTAATCATGACCTACAGAGTTTCTTCTTTTTTTTGTTTAACTTTTCTAACCCCAGACAAAACTGTGAGCAAAAAAGAAATTCAGAGGAAATAAATTGTTGATTTTAAGTGCAATACAACACATCAGCATTGATTTGTTAAACAAATTTATTTACAATATTGTAAGTCATAAAATTGACCCTCAGATGAGAAAATACAACATTATATATCTAGTATATGCTGCAAGACTGATATGTAATATGAATCCAGAGTTTATTTGGCAAAGTTATTAAGTCAGATGTAAGCTGCGGTTCAGTTGATTTACCTGAAATGAATTTCCGTGTAACTACTCTTGTATGCGGGGGAAAATTAGGCATTCTGACTGTGGAAATTTATGAAAATAATCATACTGTCATTCATTTGTATAAACGTCCAGAGAATTATTCCTTGGTTTTTGGTCTTGTGTTTCTGAGAGAATGTCCCAGGCTGCAAGGAGATCAGAGGAACTGTTTTTGGATTTTGGCTCATCATAAGTATCTTCTATGGATGATTCCATATGTTAACCACACATGTCACATTGTTCATGTCAAAACCAAACCACCTGAAAGCTGAATACTCCCTCAGTTTACTTATACTGTCACACTGTACTGCTGCTGTAGGGAAAGAAAGGGGGCAGCACAAGCTTTTTTTCCCCTTTGGTTTGGTTCTGAGGTTTGTCTGAAAGGTGCTGTTGATAGACCAGCAGGTGACACTCTTCCCTTTGTATATAGCAGTGAAGTCTGGGCCCTAAAACTAATGGGGACTGTGCAATAAGACTGTCACTGTTTTGTGTCTGGGACTCTGACCCCCACAGTGAGAACGGAGATCCACTGACACCTGTCCGGTCAGCAGACTCATTTGCCCTGCTGTCCTGTCCAAATGCCTGGCTGATTGTCAGATCTCTAGACTATCAAGTTATTTCCAGTGTACAACTGGCATAAGCAGAAAGAAACTGCATAGGAGGTAGTGTGTGCACCATGACATCGTTTCCCTCGAGGATTCTACCACGCTGGCACTGACATGAAGAATCTCGGACAACTGTATCGCTCTTTCGTCAGCAGATTGCTCCTCTCATGACTTAATGTATTCTCTTAACTTCTACACAGTGCCTGGGGAAATAGATTCACCACTCCACACACCTAGACACTTTTCACATTTAATTGACTCAGAGCTAGGGACATTGCTGTTTTGTTTTGTTTTTTGCTTTTAGCATTGAATTTTTTTCCCCTTTTCAATCTGAAGACTAAAGTTTTTTTTTCTATCTTATGTTTACGCAAGTGTTTTGAAATTATTCGACAATAAGAAAGGTTTGAAAGAATAAAAACTGAAGAGCCTTTGTTGCACCACCCTGTTTAGATTTGACTGAAAAAACCCTGAGACCCAGTGTGTGCTGTAGATCTGGGTGAGTCAAGTGTTCAGTCTCTGACTACTAACATCAGAATGTTACTGTCTCTCCCTGTTTCTGTGAGCAAAATCATCTAGTTTCTGTCAAGTTAGAGGGAGACTGTTGATGAACTGCTATTAATTATGGGTACTGGCTACGGATTGTCAGCCGCACCTAATGAAGTTTTAGCTGTGTTGACTGTGCCATCTTCTTTGTCATCATCTGTTTATTTGCTATGTGCTATATGCTACACTATCCAAATTAACAGAATTAAAACATTTGGCTATCCATTATTTGGTTGTCTAAAAAATGAAGTTATGAAATTGTTAGGCAGATTTTTCCAATCAGTTATGTTAATGAAACATTTTGGTGGCTATGCCAATGTCCATCAATGGAATAGCTGCAAAACATGTTATGATGGTGATTCTTCTTCTTCTTCTTCTTCTTCTTCTTCTTCTTCTTCTTCTTCTTCTTCCTCTTCTTCTCATCCTGCAAGTCAAAATCAGTAGCTCTGGAACTGTGCCCTACCACAAAGTGAAAGCTGGTAATGCAATAACTTTTGTCAAGTGTCAGTCTGATTCTGTATGAGTCATTTCTCCTGCTGCAGTAGTGAGGGAAATAAGTGGGGATAAACACTGTTATGATTCTCTGGTGTGTTTGCTCTATTTGGATGCCTTCAAAAAGGTCAAGTAACCAGAACACGCAGACACGGGATTAACTAATATTAGTTGTAGGATAGTTCTTCAAGCTCCTTCTTGCAGAATATCGAACAATAAACAGTGCAATAAATCAAAATAGGACCATTTTGCTAGACTTCAGAAAAACCAAGTGTATAGTTGTTCCTCTGTCACCTCCTTCTGTTTACAGTAATCTCTTTTTGGCAGGTCATGTTAGTAGAATTCAAAGCAAAAACAGAACCAAGTCTTCAGTGCACTCATGTATGGAAACTTTTACATTCTTATTCACAGGAGTGAGGGAGAGTTTTGGTTGTTGTTGTTGTTTTTGTTCTCTTTTCTCTAATAAGAAATACATTCGACATCTGTTAGCAAATCCGTCTCTGGTAAATATTGAATGAATTGCTGGGATTCATTAAAATGCATTGAAAAATAACCATTGTGCGCTTACTCTGAGGTTGTCTTCTTTTTAGATTCAGGATCCAAAAGACTCTAGATTAATTCAGAAAGAAACAGTCATACACTCAAACTCACTCCTGGAATTTTGACCAGTGGAAGTCAAGAATTGTTTTGCTGTCTGTCCCACACCTGAAAAGGTTTTGAACTGATAATTTGGAGATTATCCCCTGTTAGTCTTCTCCCCATGGCCAGCTTTGATTTTCTCCCCTGTGGATGGAGAGGACACTGCCCTGTGAAGGCTGGGCTGTATTATGCTGTTACAATGGAAAATATATGTGAAAAGATCAAGTCTTTTACTTCTGTGTGAATCTGTCTGTAACTTTTTTTTTTTTAAGTTTATGCGGGGTCACAAACCATCATTAAATGTTTCAGTCACCTTTGAAGTGGGGAATCATTTAGAAATGAGTAATGAATTAGCACATCAAAGAGAGTCTATTTTATTAGAGAGTCATTGACCAGTTCAGCTTTTTTTGATGTCCAAAATCTTTTTATCAGTATTGTGCGCTGACAGCTCTTCTGACATGACACCAAAAAGACAAAAGTTCATCACATATGTGGCATAGTGATTTTTTAATGGTTTCTTTTACTCGTTTACAGAGACTAAAGAAAGTCTTTTCTTACCATGTAAATTAGAAAACCTTTTGGAGCAATGATTCAGACTTACATCATTGACTGGATCCTTTATATGCTGTATATGAATTCTCTGTCTCTCATAATTTGATATATAGTTTGCCAAATTGAGTAATGTATCTGTAAGCTCAGAAGAACTTTTAATGTTTTAACAGCTGCTGAATAATTAATGTAACTGCTTAAGGTGTCATCGCTCCAGCTGTATTTTCTTTATTTTTCCAGCCATAATTTCCCCCAGTATTAAACTGTAAATTATCCATACGTTTCTAAGATTGCTCTTGCATTAGGTTAATATTTGGAGTTGATGTATGCTGTTATCCGGACATTTTGTCTTGCAAGAACAACATACTGTTCATAAGACAACATGATCTCATGATGCTCAGTTGAACAAGGTCAAATGGTCATGAAGAATTAAACAGTTATGAAAGGGTACGGTTAGGCCAAGGGATTGGTTAGTTATGAAGGGGTATGGTTACGCTAAGGGACTGGTTAGTTGTGAAGGGGTACGGTAAGGCTAGAGGATAGGTTAGTTATGAGGGGGTAAGGTTAGGCTAAGGGATTGGTTAATAATGAAGGGATAAGGTTAGGCTAAGGGATTGGTTAGCATTCATTACTCTTCATAAGAATGTGTTTGTGTCATATTGTGGCAATTAGACTTTTCTTTTTTTTTCATTTTCACATGATTTTGTATTAGCAGTCTGTTCTAGAATTTAGGACTTATGATTGGCTCTTTGCAATTTCTACTTGGGGGCCTCACAGCAAGAGGGTTTCGGGATTGGTTCCCAGCCGGGTGGCCAGGGTCCTTTCTGTGTGGAGTTTGCATGTTCTCCCTGTGTCTGCGTGGGTTTCCTCCCACAGTCCAAAGACATGCAGGTTAGGTGAATTGGAGACACTACATTGCCCTTAGGTATGAATGTGTGTGTGAGTGTGTTTGTCTGTGTGTCTGCCCTGCAATGGACTGGTGACCTGTCCAGGGTGTTTCCCTGCCTTTCGCCCTATGAGCGCTGGGATAGGCTCCAGCACCCCCCACGACCCTAATCAGGATAAGATAGTGAGTGCTTAGATAGTGAGTGAGTGAGTGAGTGAGTGAGTTTCTACTTGACCTCTTTGGACAACTCTGAGGCCAGAGTTCTGTTTGCTTTTTGCTATGATAGAATGCAAGATGGTTCTACAGTAGTTGTGACACACACACGCATTGTATGATGTGCAGGCTGTAATATAGTTGATTATATAGGTAATGTAGAATTGATTATTCTTTATTAACTTTTGAAGCCCCTGCGATAGACTGGCGACCTGTCCAGGGTGTTTCCCCGCTTTTGGCGCAATGAGCACTGGGATAGGCTCCAGCACCCCCCGCGACCCTTATTAGGATAAGCAGCTTAGAAAATGAATGAATGAACGAATGAATGAATGGATGAATGAATGAACGAACTTTAAAGCAAATTATGTGTTGTGTAAAAGAAGTGTCAAATTAAAGACATAAAGACCCAAGAGTTTTGTTTCGACCTCCTGGGTCAATGGGAGAATGCAGTGGATTGTGGGGTGGATACATCAGCAGTGCTACTCATAGCCCTCCCTCTTGTTTCAAGCAGTCAGCTGTGACAGCACAGATAGAGATTAATATCAGTGACAGAGCAAGGGCCACTACTGAGGATTTTCACGTCTAAATCTTGATATCTTTTTTTTTTTGTGCGCTAATTGAGAACATGAAACATTTCAGAATTCAGAGTACGAACAAAAGCTGACGTCCCTTCGGCTTGCAGGGCTAGCGTAGTGGGGACGAAACTTTGACTGTAATTGTGACTTGTCCCCCAGAGCTGCTCTGCTCTCTCTTGGCCTGAATGGCATCATCTGAAGCAAGTTGCAGATAAATGTCACTGACTAGAAGTCGAGTTTCAAGGCAAGGCCATGTCTGGCGGTCTCATGTCCATGGTCCAGAGAAGCCTGTCCACACTAACGAACATCCGGACACGCATGGGACACTCCTGAGGTGACCCAAAAGAAAAAAGGAATGGCTTTCCTGACAAAGATCTGGCCATCTGAGAAAACACAGACAACCCAGTTTCAAAAGTGGCAAACGCCAGCTCATGTCTGTTCGTCTTCCTTTTTCAACTGTTTGAAAAAAAAAAACTAACACAACTTTTCCAACTACAGACAAACTTTGTGCTCTTGTGAAACCTTGTCTAACTGAAACAATACAGTCTAAAACCTTCCACACACCATCAATGTTCCTAAAGAGGTTTATATTAATTAAAAACATGATCCAGTTATACCAGGAGCACATGCTGTGGTTAGGGAATAAACCAAAGATGTAGCACAAGGTTTTATTTGGATAACAGAAAATTGAGCATATCAGTATTTGTTGATGTCTACTCACACTCAGATGTTGCAGAAATTTGGGAATCCTTGACTAAAGCACCTGGGTTCACACTGAATCTCGACAATGCAGACTGACAGATGGTATGTTCACACTGGTGACTGTGGACACAGACACACAGACTCCAGAGCTCTTCTGCTCCATAAACATGCATTTTAGTTTGGGAACAAAAATGGCCCATCACTGGTTTAAATGAGGTTGCTTTGGGAGAGGACAGAGAATATGAATGCCACTAACTGTTCATCGTCTTCACAGCATCTCCAGAATCTTTGTCCTCTGTGTTTGGTCCACTATGTCTGACTGAGCTAACTGTCAACATTAAGTACCACATGTCCCGGAGTCTTTTCAGCGCTTTGTCCAGGCAAAAACATTGTGTTGACAATAGATGACCAAAATGATGGTACCATTTTGCTCTTGGCTGACTTTTGTTACCCTGTCAGTTTGTAGTCTTTTTTATTTCTGCTAACTACGATGCCTGCAAAACAACCCCCTTTTTTCCCCCCTCCTGCCATTCGTAACAGAAAAAGGATTTAGTGTAACCGCTCCTCAATACGATATTTTAGGTGTCCCTGTATTTTCACCTGTGACAGGCCAGAAGTTCCCTGAACACAAATTGGACTCAGGAGGGCCAGGGTTAAGGAAAAGACAAACAACGAGGAGCCACGGAGACCCGAAGCACTGAAACAAGGGAAACAACAAGACAACTCTGGTCACAAGGGATTCATTAATTATATTAGGATTTCTTTTTTTTTTTTATAACTTGAGTGCTAAACCAGCACTTTCCCATGCAGGATTGCATTTAAGAAAAAGGAAAAGAAGAGGAAGAAGTAGTAAAATGATGACCGTGAACAAAGTTAGGGAAATAAACATCAGATATTAACTAAAGAAAGATTACTTAATCCTGATGAAGGGACTGGATTACAGACAGATCATTTAATCCCAGTGATGAGACTGGATTACGGACATATTATTTTATTGGATTAATTAATTCAGTCCATATTCAGTGACAGAATAGTTATAAAAGATAACAATCACGTTGTAACAAACATGCCAATAATAGGGAAAAAAATAATTCCTGCAGAGTTTCTGCATAAATTCTGCAATGAATTTTATGCATATGAGGTATGTTCATACAGACACGCATAATTATGACATATATTTTGGTCAATGAAATGGAGACTATTATTTATTAGAGTAGCATACATGACTAATTTAGAGTAATTAGCATGGTTCAGTCTCTGGGTGTCGCCTTTATTTAGTGTGACATACACACCACATGGTCATCTGGTCGGCATGGTGTTCAAAACATCTCAGATCAAGAAAACCCTCCAGAAACGGACATATCATGCAACATGACTGATTTACCAAAACTTAATGTTACATCTCAGGTCATCCAAATTCATTTTTGGCGAGTTTGCCAATGCAAACTATGTGTCTCATTATCAAAAGATCCCAGTTCTGTTTTGTAGATCACAATTTCATTCATGTATAGAACCTCTGAAACACTGCAGATTAGGACAAAGATACCAGTGGACTAGTGAACTTTACAGTCAACTGATTCAGTGCTGTGAAACCCATGAGTTACTGTACGCTCTGGACAGTTAAAGTGGTTTGACTAAAGCCTTTGTAAATTGTTTGCTGAGCCTTAGTCATACAGGCAGGGGTATAAGCAGTGAAGGTCACACAAGGGTCCAAGTAACAATTGGCATTGTAAATCAACTGGCCTCTTCCCACAGTGCATACCGAGCAAACAACAGGCAGGCCCAAAAATAGCCCAGTGGACAGGTCCGGCATGGTTGGCGCTTCTGCCCTGCCAGGACTCGTGGCTCAGATATTTCTGATAGGTTCTTTGATGGCAATCACCTGATATAGTCTTAAACAAATGCTGTTGTTATGCAAAGCAAGAGCCATTTTTAGTTTTGACTGACATCCCCATTTTTGGGTTTTGAAGGCTGATGCTGGCTCTGATTCTTACTCTATATTAAGTCTCTGCTGTCGTCACACAAGATGTAGAGTGAGTCCACTGTGACTGGAGTACTGGACTTTCTAGAAGGGAGACACTGTGGGGATCTTTTCCAAAACTATGTGTTCAATGAAGTGTAAACTGCTCTACCGACTTCTCTCTCTCTCTCTCTCTCTCTCTCTCTCTCTCTGTCTCACACACACACGCATATGCAAACACTAATTGATTTTCTATGCCAGTAGACCATTCAGTAAAGGCTTCATCTTCTAGGCCACATTCTAACCTCTACTGAATGCTAACAGGAAACCTCAGGTTATGACTTTGAACCCAAATGGCTATGAACGCACAGTTAAATCACAGTAATAATTCCTTGTAAATTTTATTTTCTTGTTTGACAGACATCAGTCATCAGCTCATTTGAGTGATAATCTAATGCTGATTTCTTTAGTTAAAACTTTATCCTTTACACAGGCATGGTTATAATCTCTAAACTCCTGTGTGTAATTACTGGATTAAGTTCTGTCCTGTTAATACCATTCTCCACAGATTCATACAATACACCAACCTGAGCTTTCCTCAAGCCGTGGAGCCTTGACTGTGGAGCCACTGATAAATCATTTATGACCATGAAATCTCTCGCGTCTTTCTCCTGTCACAAGCCAAATGTTTGCATTTAATCTCATTGTGAACATTCTACTAGACTGCTGCATGACTAGTTTGTGAAAGCTGTGTCCAGCAAAAACATTATCAGTTTTCAATAATATATGTCCATTACAGACACATACAGTAAAACATAGTGATTAATGAACACTGAATGAAAAAATCATTAGATACAGCAATACACGGACACGGACAATACACAAAAACACAGGATTTCTGCAATTTCCTGACCACACACACACACACAGATGCCCCCCACCACACACACACACACACACACACGCACACACACACACGCACACCAAAAATAAGCAGTGGATTTCATTTTAATAAATTAACCATTTAATCTGTTTTCTTTTTTCTTTATTTATTTTACCTCATTTATTCATTCTGTGACAATAACTTAAACATTCTTTAAATGAACACATGATCAAAAGGTAATGTCAAACTTGAAAAAAAAAATAAAAAAAAAATAAAAAAAAGGTAATGTCAAACTTGGAGCATCTTATCCAATTGTTTTGCCCCTTGTTCAGTTTTGAAGTTACATCTATGTAAGGATCACTCACACACTACATTACGTGAGAGAGTACAATCAGTATTTCTTAGTCTGAGTTTAAAGAGTCTCACAGCATTGTGCACCAGATCTCAGTCCTTAATTAAAGAAAAAAAAAAACATTTAGCAGCCAATGAAGCTAATTTAGCGGCGTTTGGTAAATGAAACCATCGCTAAGCCCCAGTTTGAACGCCCAGAGTAAAGAAATAGCACATTGATCACTTTTAGTAATGACAGATCACACTCTCCTCTCTCACTCCTCTCTCAGCAAAGCTCTTTTCGGGAGGGAGAAGATGGGCCGTTCTGGCTTCTTGAGGAAATCTGTCAATGAGGGAGTGAGTGAGAGAGAGAGAGAGAGAGAGAGAGAGAGAGATGTAGATAGACAGATCAGTGAATAATCTCTTAGAAACTCCTCCTGGGATCTATCATATAAGTTAGTATTTTAAGAGAAATGGTCTAGTTTGGATGCTTGTTGCGTCGTTTTGTTTGAACATGATTTAAACTCTAATCAAAGAGGTTTTGACCTCCATTCAGTTAGCATGCAAGTTCATTCACTGGAGCTCTCCAGTTGACTCCTAATAAGCTCCAAAAATGGTCGGTGTGAGTGTGAATCTATGTGTCTGTGTGTCTCCAGTCGCTATTTTAATGAAATGGCCCCAAACAACACGGGTGTCTCAATCACCCACTGGCTCTTGTCTGAGGGGATTCCTCACAGGCGAGGCAGGGAGAAAGAAACCTTCGTTTGTGTTTGCTGGGTAAATGGATGAAGTGATTGCTCTTACTGTGACATTTTGACCTAAAAATAAAAATGCAGCCTTATAAATTGGAAATCTTCTGGTTGGACATGTTTGGCGGGGGGGGGGGGGGGGATGGGGGGTGATGGGGGGCATTCAAGTGACTGAAAAATTCAAGGATACTTTAAACTCTTAGTAAAGTGGGTAGGCTTTCTTTTTTTTCTTTCAAGGCATTTTGGCTCATTCGTGTTTATTCAATCATTCTAGTGCCTCGGTGGTTACAGATTGAGACCGACAAGTGGCCACCTGTGTTCTTGGGGTCTGGCTATCAACCCAAAATTAGCTGTCCTGCTGCTCCGACAGTAGGTTCTGCATTCAGAGAGTAGCAGAGAGTAGTGTGTGAGAGAACAGAGATCTCAAATAGAAGCAGAATGTGCATGCCCTTTTATAGTCTTCCTCTTTGTCACTGGCATCCTTTTGTGGAGCAGAAGGGGGCGGGAGTGTACCTGGGAACCTGTGGATAAAGAGACGACAGGCCGTGAGGTCTCCTCTACCCAGAGTGTGTCTTCCCCTCTGCTGTGTCACCTCTTTGTCTCTCCTTCGGAGTCAGTGTGTGTTTTGTCGCCATGGCACCCAAGAAGAAGGAAGAGCCTAAACCAGCTCCAGCACCCAAGCCTCCAGAGCCTGAGCCCCCCAAAGAGCCCGAGTTTGACCCCAAAGCAATCCAGGTAACATTCACATACATTTAAAGACAAAATGGGAAAAAAGGGGGAAAATGTGTTGTTCCAACAAGGGACAACTTGTTGGAACTTTACTTATCCATAGGAGAATGGATAAGTAAAAATTGAAAGCAGTTTCTGAGGAGGTTTGTCTCTCTCTAAGTGAAACTCTGAACATAGCATATGAAATACAGCAGCTTGATCTTTTGCTTTGGGTATTCTTTCACTGAGCATAGGCATTGCTGACTCTTCAAATGCCAAGAATCACAATGAAGACAGAGAGAGGGAGAGGGAGAAAGAGAGAGAGAGAGAGAGAGAGAGAGAGAGAATGAAGGTTTGGTTCTGCTATGACAAAAGCTACTATTACAAACAAGAGGGAGATTGTAGTCTTTGTTATTGCAATGCAGCATGTCAATACTGTTATATCATATTATATTATATTATTTATTTATTTTTCCTTTTCATCCAAAAGATTAGAAAAACAGAAAGGTCCTTTATCTTTGCATCAGTTTTTGTATTGAATTTCCAGAGGGTAAATATGACCTTCTTCACAGGGCTAATTGCAAAGCCCTTGTCATTACATTTGGGTCTCTCAGTGATAGGAGCGGGTCTATTTTTGAAGTACATCAGAGACACCGTGTGACACAGCATGTGAGGTGCATGCAGAAAGAGATGTCCTGCCACTGTGCTTAGGAAAGCTTCTTAAAAGATGAAAAAAGACCAGTAGCAGACATGGGTAGTCAAGAGGCACTGCCTCAGATATGTCCAGCTCTTTGCCAGCAATTAGAAATATGAATATGTTCTTTTGGCTTCTAATGGTTTCCGGTAAAAGATACATTAGATTTGATTATATGTGTTTTGTCCTGGTTTGTTTTGTTTTGTTTTCAGTCTATGAGGTAGGCAGCTTAAGTTAGAATGTGGAGTGACACACGCTTGTGGAAATAATTATTTTCCCTTCACATTGGTCAAATGTTGAGTAGTTTGACTCTTTTAGTTTTTCATCTCTCAAAAGTTTAACAGCCAGTCTAACTTCACAAATACTTCATCTCTGATTCCATATCGAAACTCCGTCTCTACATCATTCTCTTTTACGTATACTGTATCAAATAATTTTCTCAAAGCTATTCGTGTTTGGTTTTCCTGGCATAGTTGAAAAGTTCACCACATGGTTCATGTTTAAGAGAGCCTGTAGAACAAAAGATATTCTAGTGTTGGACTAACCCCCCACCCCCCACCCCCCCTCCAACCCCTGGTCTTTCTCTTTTTCCAGAGGTTAAAATTTTTGGGGTTAGGAAGCCACTATATGTATTCCAATGCAGTGAGGTTGAAACCACACAATGTGATTCTCATTATAGAGTTTCACATAGGACCACCCACTTATGGAACTACTCAGCGCTGAGAAACCACTAAGAGAGAGAGAGAGAGAACTCTCTAGAACATTTTCTATACATTTACAAGTGCCATATCCATCTACTGATCCAACAGAAACAAACGTCTTGACGAGCAGAGAGTAATGTCTCAAAAGTTATTACTATAAGTCATACTTTGACCCTGCAGCAAAAGAAAGAAAAAAAAAGCCCATAATGCTGCTAGGCAACGAAGTACAGTTGAAAATATGAGATATTTGTTTTCATCAATGGCTGATGTGGAGCGTGGGATCCAGGCAGTAAATGGTTAGGCTGGTTAGTGTTTCAGTCTCACAGGGAATTTTGGTGGCCCCTAAAACTTTTCCATTATTTCCAACTATTTCTGACCATTGTTCTCTGTGCTACCAAACCTAGAGCTGTAAACGTGTGAATGTACTCTCCTTTAGAAATACAATACTTGAAAACTGTCACGTATTAATCGATACATGCTACTCTTTTTTTTCGCACAAGGCCACTAAATAGAACTTTGTGGGTGTTCTTTCAATGACCAAAAAATAAATATGAGATATGTCAACATTTTTCTCCTTTTTAATTCTAAAGGTGCCACACAATGATTGAAGGGGTGTCAGGCAATATTTCCATAAACATTGTTCAGTGTAAGTATTAGACACACTAATCAAACTGTAACAAACAATACAATCAGAGAACAATGTTAAATCCCAGCTGCTTAACTAGGATTGAAAATTACCCCTGAGCTTAGAGATAGACAGACAAAAAAAAAAGCCCGCATCATGTTTCACGGTGCTTCTATCACTTCCCAAAGCTTGAGACCCTGACCCCACACTAAGCTCCCGATAAAATGACATTGTTGGTGTCAAGTGTGTGTTCACACCCATGCAGCTGCTCGTGCGCGTGTGTTAAAAGACCCTGTGGGTGAAGGACAGTCATAAATTTACTCCGAACAAAAGCTCTGATCAGGGAGCAGGGATAATATGGTGTTACTAAAGCTGGAATGATCCTCTAAGGCAGAAAGGCTAAGTGAAAAGGTCATGCTCTCCTGAGACCCTGTTTCAGCGAAATAATTATCGAAGAGGCTGTATCAGCAAGTAATTAATTCGAAAACGCACCGGGAGGTTATCGCAAATGAAAACAAGTGCAGAAAACAAAAAACACAAATAAAAGAGAAATACTGATTCCGAAGTTGAGTAACGTTCTTACTTACTTTCTTTCTTTCTTTCTTAGCTGGAGTTCACTCCCGAGCAAATTGAAGGTAAGTCATTTCATTGCTTGGGGTTTCGTTGAAAAGTAAAATATTACAAAATACGAAATTACATTCACATTGGATAGCTGGGTTCAACCGTTCGTTTGCCTGTGTGAGGTGGGAGTGATCTTCGAACGTATTTAAATCAACCAACTTTTTTTTTTACTCCTGTCTTTCTGAAATGTATGAGAAAAGATAAGTGAGACTGGGATGTGTCAAGAAATGTGTCAAACCCATTAGCTCCTCCAAAAGGAGCATGCTGCTGGTCAACAGCGCACCGTCTTTAAGTTCAGGGCAATTTAGCTCCATGAGAGAAAACTGAGAGAGATCATGTTTGGAACTGATTATTCGCCGATAATCATGCCCGCTAACGAAATGGCACAGACGCTTCCTAAGGGCAGAAGCGGAGAAGAAAAAACACTTCAAACTCTCCTAATGTTAGGCTTTTGAGTCCAGCGAGATGCAGGCATCCACCTGGTGGCACACTGCTGACTGTGATATTTTTCCGTGTGTTCACGAGCGTAACGACGCCGGCCTGTCGGATGTCTCCCTCTATAAGAGGCATCGACTCATTGAGTCTTTGTGTATCAAAGTGAGTGTGACTATGTGAGAGTGTGATGCAGGGTTGTGTTTTTAAAAATGGAAACAACACCCAAGCGATACCCCCGCCGTTTTTCTCATCTACAGATTTCAAAGATGCGTTCCAGCTGTTTGACAGGACGCCGACCAACGAAATGAAAATCACATACGCGCAGTGTGGCGATCTGATCAGAGCCCTGGGACAAAACCCCACCAACGCTGAAGTGATGTACGTCCTTGGCAAGCCCAAAGCTGAAGGTTAGCCCGTGAGATTCCGTCCTCCCCGTGTGGGAACAGTCGGTGGCGGTGCGAAATACGGTGGAAAAAACATGCTTTTCCAAACATTTCTACCCCATAAAGTTGCCCACACTTTTTACAGCATAACGCAAGTACTGGAATTACTGATAAATAGTTTACAGAAGAACTGAAGCTGTTTCATTCTCCTCAAAATCACTTCTGAAACCATTATTGGCTTACTGGATTTTATTTAAGTCAGTTTGGATATCTAAAATGAATTATTGCCCTGCTGGAAGACCAATTTTTAAGTTATCTTTATCCTGTTAAGCATTTCTTAATAGCTCAGGACATTTGCTGCACATTGAAATCATCCCATCCAAAGCTGTTTAGCACAATCTAGCATAAATTCATTTTCCATCAGTAATTTCCATCACGGCCATTGTCTTCATGTCCATGAACCCAAGCAAGAGACTAGACATTGGTCTGCTGGTGTGTGTTCACATGTGGTTTTTACTGCTGTCAGATATGCAGGTGAAAATGCTGGATTTTGATCAGTTCCTGCCCATGCACCAGCACATCTGCAAGGCCAAGGACCGCGGCACATTTGAAGACTTTGTTGAGGGTCTGAGGGTGTTTGATAAGGAGGGAAATGGCACAGTCATGGGCGCTGAGCTTAGACACGTCCTGGCCACCCTGGGTAAGGCAAACATCCCTTAAAGGAACATTTCTCAAGCTAAGGGCGGTGGGTTAGTGCCGAGGAATCAGCTAAGTCCCTGTTGCCTTGACTGAACCTCCTGCTTTGAAAATAGTAACATTTTATTCAAGATTCTAGAATGTAAAGCATTCGCGCCTGTGAGAACTTGTTTAACATTCTAGAATCTTGAATAAAATGTTACTATTTTCACCTGGCAAGTGACAGAAGCACTGAGCATAATTTGACCTGTGGCCCATGTTTTGAGAAACGCTGCCTTAAACCACTATGATAACTGACCATGACTGCCAACTGACATAATCCTGTTTCTTTTTTTTTCATTAATCTTTAAATGTAGGATCCATTTTTTTTCATGTTCAAGAATAAGGACTGTACTCTTCAACAAACAAACAAAAAAAAGGCACTTTCTAGCAATTAAGAAAATGGTTCTTGTCATCGGCAAACGAATCATTTTTTTTTTTTACAACTTATTCAGTTCGTATAATATGCAGTGTGTATTTATCAAGTCTGTTCATAGTTGGATTTATGTGCGTGTGTTGTGTTACTCTTTGTGATGTAAGAGCTTAAAAAAATGGTCATGGATAATATATTCTGCTCTCTCTCTCTCTCTCTGTCTCACTCTGTCTCTCTGTGTGTTTGTTTGTGTGTGTGTGTGTGTCTGCGTATCTGTGTGTATTTGTGTGTGTGTAGGGGAGAAGATGAAGGAGGATGAGGTGGAGCAGTTAATGGCCGGTCAGGAGGATGCCAACGGCTGCATAAACTATGAGGGTGAGAATTGATTGATTAATGCTGAACTGTCATATGACAAATATCAGATTATCACTGAACTATCATATAGCAATTAAATATTAGCACCATATTTTACTACAAACCTCTTTTGACCTCCAGATGATTTCACTTGACCTCAGTCTTGTGGAGTAAGCTAGTTGTAACAGTTTTTAAACTGAATATATACTAAATAGCTGGTGCCATAGACAGCTGAATGTGGCCTCAAAAGGTTTAATTCGATGAGACCTGTCAAATGAAAAGTGGTCACTGCTATTGATTCATCTTAGTGTGATCGGTGCCAATCTATTAAAAAGATTGAAAGCTGCCTTTTAACGGTCCTTCATTTTGTTTTTCCATAGCTTTTGTGAAGTACATCATGGCTGGTTAAAAAGGTAGGACCAAACCCTTCATCGGTTCTGTCCTTTTTCAACTACACAAACATTTTTCAGTCTGTTATTATCAGCAGTAGTATGACCTCAAACTCTCTCTGTCTCTGGGGACCACAAGCTGTTCCAGAGGGGGGTTTTGTGCTTAGGTTTTTTTTTTAGGTTTTTTTTTTTTTTTCAGTTTAGCCTTGTGCTAGCAGACCTTATTTGGTTCATTAGCTGATCGTCAAGTGTTTGATTGGCTGAGTCAGCTGGACAAGGGTGGGGTGTGTGAGACAGTGGGAGGTGTGAGACAGTGGGAGGGTTAGAAAAACACTCCTTGAGGTTATGGAAACACTGGCTGAGGAAATGCTAGATGTTAAGGAAGCATAATGACTATGCAAAGTAACTTCACTAATGCACAGTTAATTGTATTACTATGTATAATGTAGTTAATACATATAACTGTCTCCCCTAACAGATAATCAAGACATGACAGCTGGGAACAAAATGATTTTATATGTCTTTCCTGCTCCAGTTGTCTACCACTATGCTGTCACTCTCTGGGTTGCTAGGACTCTTCGACACTGTTCAAACTGTTTTTTTTTTCCCTTTCTCTCTTTTTTTTAATTTTGTTTTGTTTTTAATTTCTTCCCAGCTTGTTCAGACTAAAATTGTATGACTGTATTATGCATCACCATTGTTCATTTTTTGGATCAAAATAAAAGAATGATCTTAAAATTAAATTTCATGTTTCCTGGAAAACTGCCCCAAACCCTTATTTCAATCAGTTCTAACCCTTGGCTCACACCAATCCACAACTGCATGTTTTGGCAAAGTGGTAAATGGAAGCCCTGATGCAGAAAAGCCGAAATAAAGCAATGCCCATGCATATGTTTTCACTGACTTTTTTGACCACATGTGTAAATACTGCGATGATGACATCATGTTTCACCACATAGCATTGTATTAGGTGGTGTGTGCTGTTGTAGTTGGAACAGCATCTGATTTTTACACCAGGAAATAAATAACAAAATCAATATGTCATTGTGGCCTGGGTTTCAGCTGAAAAGCTATGATAAAAAAAAGGAAAGAAAACCACACTAGCTCTGGTACCACTTCATGACCTGATAATCCAGACCCTCCTGATTTCAAATGCCAAGGAGCTTAACCAAAGCCCAAAGCAGGCATGTAACTAAATAAAAG